>NC_048598.1:41737015-42037015 GCF_003668045.3 Cricetulus griseus
TGCTAGTTTCTTGGGTTTTCTCTTGCTGTAATGAAACAGCATAACAAAAAGTAACTTGGGGATAAAGGGTTTATTTCATCTTATAACTTTGATGTCAAACTTCATCATCAAGATAAGTCATGGTAGGAACTCAAGGGAAGATCCTGGAGGAAAGAAGTGGAGTAGGAACTATGAAAGAACTTGGCTTTCTGACTTGTTCCTTATGGATTTTTTCAGCCTACTTTCTCATACCAGACAGAACCACCTTCCCAGGAATGGCACCTACAGTGGGTGGATCCCTTTCACACAAACCATTAAACAAGAAAATGTCCTACAGACTTACCTATAAGCCAGTATTATGAGGCATTCTGTCAATCAAGATTAATTTATCCCAGATATGTCTAGGTTTGTGTCAAATTGAACCAGTGTGCTCACTATTTCTTAGTAGGAGCTATTTTGGAAAGGGAAAAGGATAATAGAGTATATTCCATATGTTCAGGCTTTTGTGGCTGTGTACAATCAGGATTCAGCTCTGACTGGTGAGAGAGCCAGAAGTTGTTTCAGAAAGTCAGAGCCTGGAGAAGGACAAGGAACAAACAGATACTGTCCAGCTGGCAGGTATAAGACCCTTAATGACAATACAGCTAGCAGAGAAACCAGCTCTCTCAACTGAAGGGATACTGGAGAACATGAGAAGAAAGAGACAAGGTCCAGAATGTTGTCCTTATCTTGAGCTCCATAGGGAGCTCCTATTGGTGGGGCTTCTACCCAGCCCCAGAGGGAACAGTACACAGAATACCTTTTTTTGGTATAGGGGATAGTGGCTATTTGATGAGATCCTACCTGGAAAATACTCCCTTCTCTACCTCAGATTTTCTGAAATGAAATATTTTAGGACCATCCTATTGAGGTAAACACTGAAGAATGGCTGGTTTAGCTGCCCCTATCTTTTCCTCTCAGCTCCTAAGCTGGAAAGATATTCAGGCCTTGCTGACTATCATGATTGGGAATAAAAATAGGATAGTGTTGATAAAGCCAGGGAGGAAGGAGGGCAGATACCTTGGACAATCCAGCCAAAACTTACTCTAATGAGGCTATTACTTATGGAGAGTCTAGTTAGGCTATGAATGATACTACATCGGGAGAGATGTGGAAGAAGCTCTTTGGAAGGTCTCAGGAAAGGAGATCAGAAAGAAAAAGAATCTAAATCTAGTTCAGGCGGTACCACAAAGGGATAGTGACAATCCATCAAATTCTGTAATGGATCTATCAGGAATATAAACAGTGCAACAATGAGATCCAGAGGCTGCAATGTCAGCATGTCTCATATTTCACGGAGTGTCCCTCTCACTGTGCCCCATGACTAGGTCTAAGGAATTACCCTCTGCTACTGACTTATGCTCCCCCCACCAATCCACATGCATCAGCAAAGAAGACAAGATGATATTCTTGTAAGTGAAGAAGACATTGTACATGAACCCTTAGCATAGTTGTTAGAAGCTATTGGAGGAGAATAAGCTGGGAGTAGGATACTTGAATATTTTTTTGGGGGGATAAAAATGGCAAGGATAACAGCATGAAGCTTATAAGCTTAAAGCACTCCCCACCCCCAAAGTAGAATATATGAAAGGGAACGAGAAGACAGAGCTAGCACCTCACCAATGTGCCAATTCAGCTATAAGACGAAGGGATTTTGATGACTGATATGAGGCTTACAGAACACTTACTGCTTCTTGTGCTTTTGTGGAGGATTTCTTTGGAACTTATCTTGAAGCCTAAAAATATTTTGCAAGAAAAGCAAAGGGAACTTTCAAGGTCTTCAACAGTCAGACTTGAGAGATTTTGGCATATACATAATGCTTTAGGCAGAGCATTTGATAGGTGACAATATATTATTTTTATTAAATGAACTTCACAGCTAATGGAAATTGGAACCAAGAAAGCACAGATGTTTAACATTAAATTGTCTTTTAAAGATAATTTTTATCAAGCAGATTTTGGGGGGATATCACAACCCTTCCCACATGCTCCTGGGGAGAAAGGTGAGATATGGGGAAAGATTCATATTTGCCTGGGAACAGATTTGCTCTTGGAAATAAACCAGCATCTTAATAAAAGAAAACCCATCAATCTAAAGAAAAGGAATTGCTTTCCATAAAGTGTGCCACAGTGTTTTTTCCATTGTTTTATTTATTTTACAAACAAAAGAAAGGACATATTCAAGTTGGGGTTATGAAAGTAAGGATTACTATATAATTCTGTGCTTTTTCTATATTTTTTCAAATCCTCACAGGTGTAAAACATGTGGTTGCTCACTAGAACTCTTATATTAATGTTTTGTACATCTCACATCTGCCCTACAAGCTTGCATGTTGAGATGCAGAAGATAGAGTGAGCAGAAGCCATCAAGGAGAGTATAGAAAGGGACTTCATATAACATTTCTGTCCACGCTTTGTGCACCTCATGATGGTCAGACATTTACAGTATCCAACCTTGCTATCTGAAAATTATAATTACGTCAGGATTTTATATTGTACTGAAGTAATTTTAGTGAGTGCTCAGACAGTGTGTGTTACATTGCTGGAAAAGTGTGTGCATCCCATGTGTTAAGCACGATTGCCCAGTGAGCAACCTGGGGGAATTGTTGGCTGCCTGTTTTGAAGCCTGGCTCAGACTTCAGTTAACTTTGTTGTTCATGTTTGGTAGCTCAGTTCCTTATCTAAGAAGCATGTGGGTGTAAAAATAGCATCCACCTTAAAAACTGCACAGCTTGAATTGTTAGCAAGTGTGATGGTGCTAATATGTGTTTAGTTGTAAGGAAAGGGCCTGGCTCATACATGTTTATATTATTATCATTACAGCACCTGTTCCTTAGGAGATGCATCTAGCAGCTTTGGTGGAGCACAGACCTTTTTGCACAAAAATTATTTTGTTTAGAAAATTTACATTCAACTAAAAAAAATAAATGAGAATAAGCCTCAGCAGGACTCTCTCTTAGATCAGCCTCTTTGAGACTGTTGGAAGACAGAGTAGTAGAAAACAGATAAAAACCTTTACAAAAATCTCAAGACCATAAAGGCATTAAAACCATTAAAGAACACTGAGAAGTGCACTAATCTGTTACATGTCAGAAAGTGGCAGCATCGTGCACTAAGGAAGGGACCAAGTGGCTATCATGAATAGTAATTAAGCATTTTAAAGGGGTTCTTATCTCTTAGAAGAGAAACCAGTAATGAGAAATAGGGTATGCAATATCTTAGAGGCTGGTTTTTGGAATGGGGAAAAGAGGGACATATAGTTGAAAGAAGAGAAGAAAAAAAGAAATTAATATTTTGAATCAGTTTTGAGTCTCTTCTTAAGGGGAAAGTAGAATAATATATTTAAGCAAAAGTTGCAATAATCACATACTATTCTTGCTATGGAATATAAAAATAGCAAAACATGATCTGCCTAGTCTGAATTATTGAGTAAACGAATATATTTATTAATGTACCATGAAAATATAATCATGGAATATATTTTACTCTATTTATCGGACCTCCGAGGTCCTCTTCCCACAAGCTTTACCTCAAGCCTATAGGAAAGTCAACATCAGCACAGGAACCAGAGGCAGGTTGCCTTTGTATACATTGCATGTGTGGTGATGACTAGGGAAAGAAATGTCTTCTAAGGGCCCCCAAAATGCTGGCCAATGTTCAGCATAATGTTCCCAAGATTGGTGTTTTCATTTGAAATATCCTCATTTTAATTGTGAAGGGAGAGATCTTCGAACCTGTGCCTCTAACCACGCCTGTTTTGGGTGTGGCCACAGGTGTGCATAGGTGTGCAGAATAAAGGGCTGAGAGAGTGAGCACTTGCGCTCTCTCTGGGGTTCCTGTTGGGTCTCAGAGTGCTGCTGAGACTGGATTCACAGAGTGCTATCTGGTTGTCTGTTTCTCATATAAGTGGTCTCCCCTTTTAATAAATAGCCAACTATACCCTTATCCCGTGTACGGTTCACTTCCACAACATAAGTGTTTACTGAAAATACATTAAAGACCATTTTCCTTGAAGGTTTCTCCTTTTCTTCCCCTCTTTCTCCTCCTCCTTCACCACACTCTACTCAACTCTGTGGATGCCATTTTCCAGTTATGATTCTGTGTAGGACAAAATTATTCATTTTCGTCAGGCAGTGGTGGCACAATCCTTTAATCTCCATACTTGGGAGGCAGAGGCAGGGGGATCTCTGTTAGTTCAAGGCCAGCCTGGTTTATGATTGAGTTCCAGGACAGCCAGGGATACACAGAGAAACCCTGTCTTGAAAAGTCAGATATATTCTTGCTCTAGTCAAATTGTCATGTTCTTAATCTCTGTATTCTCATATTATCAAATGTCTAATTTTTTTTCCAGCACTATATTTTCTACCTTATGCAGTTATTATGATCAGCTAACATGATGCAATTCTTGCCCCTGGGAAGCAATCTAATTTTCTCAATCTAATCCATCAAAAATGTTTGTCTCATAGCTATAAATTCCTACATGGTTTTTGTAAATATGAGCATTTGGATCATAACCATCATATTCTTGAATACATCAAATAATGTTTGCATGACATATGCTCCATAGAAATAGTCACTTTTCATTTTGATAAATTTTCTCCAGTTCTTCTCCATGACATTATAGCAAAATTATCTATAAAGATGTTAGTAATTATACCACCTTAGCTGTGTGTCAATGGTATGAGGAGGTGGATAACTAGTCAATCATTCTTCTAATGTAATTTGTTTGTTGTTTCATCTTTGTCTATTTAATGAAGAAAACATGGTTTCCTGACATTTTGATTTTTCATTTTTAAAGTTAAATATATTTTTACCATATTCTTCCCCTCCCAGAAATTCATCCAGATCCTCTTCTCTACATGAACAACTTTAAGTTCTTTTGTCATTGTTGTTGTTTTGTTTTCTGTGTTTCTTAAACTTTTTTATTCATAATTTTTAAAATTTATTTTACATATGAACCACAGTTTTCCTGCCCTCCTCTCCTCCTGTTCTCTCCTCCTCACCTCTCTTCAACTTTCCACCCCCATGCATTCCTCCTCTGTCTCTATTCAAATGGAGTAAAGCCTCCTGTGGGAATCAACAAAGCATGGCATATCAAGATAAAGCAGGGCCACCCTCCTCCCCTCTGCATCAAGGCTAAACAAAGCATTCTACTGTCTGAATAGGTTTCAAACAGCCAGCTCATGCATCAGGGACAGGTCCTGCTTTCACTGCTAAAGGCCCCACAAAAGACCACAAACTACACAACTGTCACCCAGATTCAGAGGGCCTAGGTTGGTCCCATGTGGGCTCCCTAGCTGTCCTTCCAGAGTCCATGAGTTTCCACAAGCCCAGGTCAGCTGTCTCTGTGGGTTTCCCCTTCAAGATCTTGACCACCCCCTTTGCTCACATAGTATCTCCACCCTCTCTTCAACTGGACTACTGGAGCTTGCCCCTTTTAGTTCTTAAAAACAAAAACCCAATACAACAACAAAATACCCAAAAGCTAGAAAACAAAATACATCATTTCCCCGGGAACAAAGCAAAATATTAATCTGTAACCAAATAAAAGCACACACACACACACACACACACACACACACACACACACACACACACACACACACACACACACTCCTCCCCTCCCCCACACCACCACCAAAATCCACCAGCCAACCAACCAAACAAATAAACTGTGGAGTCCATTATGTGTTGGTCAGCTATTCTTGAACCTAAGATCTGCCCTGCAGTGGTTGATATACCCACTGTGATTGCATTGGAGAAAACTGATTTTTTTCCTCTTCCAGCAGGTATAAATTATATAGTTCAGTTGTTACCTTTTAACCTAGTGTCTAGGTTTACATTCATTCATTCCTTCATCCAAAAATAAATAACAAAATAGAATGTAGTGAGATAAAAGCCATCACATCAAAATTGGAGAACAGAAGGAAAAGATGCAGAGAGAATATAAGAGTCAGAGAGCAACTCATTAGTATGCTCAGGGATCCCACAAAACACTAAGCTGGGAGTTGTAATATAAATAAATACAGATGATCTGGTGCAGACTTGTGCAGGCCTTGTTCATACCACTTCATTATCTGGGAGTTTGTATGAGTTTTGCTCATGTTGGTTTTGAGGGCCTTGTTTTATTAGTGTTTTCCATCTTCTCTGGCTCTAACATTCTTTCTACCTCTTCTTCTGTGGGGTTCCCTGAGCTGTGAGGGGGATTTGATGGAGATATGGCATTTATGACTGAGTGTTCCAAGCACATTCACTTCTGCCTAATGTGTGTCTGTGGGTCTTTATATTTTTCATCTGCTATAGGAGGAAGCTTTTCTGACAATGGTTGAATAAGGCACTGATCTATAAGTATAGCAAGCTATCTTTAGCAGTCCTTTTATCACTGCAATTTTTCCTCCTTTCTTTCTTCTAGACAAGTTGTTATTTGGCTTCTTCCTATGTCCCTGAGCTATCTAGGCTCAGGTTCTTGGTTAACCAAGTGGTTTTGGTTATTAGTTCCATCTTGTGGAGTGGAAATTGAGTCAGATGAGTTATTGGTTGGTTACTCCAACAAGCTTTGTGCCACTATTGCCCTAGCATATCTTGCATGTATTACACCATTGCAGATAAAGGGTTTGTGTCTGGTATGGTATTTACATTTCTCTTTTGGTAGTGTGCACAGTACCTTCTTGTGACAAAGACATTGGAACATAAGGGTGAAGGCTGTATGTAGGCATCAGCTTGACATCTTCATGTTCAGTGAGTTGTGTAGGTGTTATCTTTGGCAATAGGGTCTTTTTTATTTTTTATTTTTTAAAATATTTATTTATTTGTTATGTATATACTGTTCTGCCTCCATTCCAGAAGAGAGCACAAAGATTTCATTACAGATGGTTGTGAGCCACCATGTGGTTGTTGGGAATTGAACTCAGGACCTCTGGAAGAGCACTCAGTGCTCTTAACCTCTGAGCCATCTCTCCAGCCCGGCAATAGGGTCTTAGTATCAGTTTGTGGAGATCAATCTATAGTCTTGGGAACAACCTGTATTTTTTCTTTTTGGAATCCCTTAGGGTCCCTTTGGCCAACAGCTCAATTATTTTTTCCTTTTTTCCCCTTTTTTATTATTTTTAATTACTCATATTTACATATCCATCCCCCCTTTCCCTTGCCCTTCCCTCCTCCCATGTTCCCCACCCAACCCACCCTAACCCCCCCACTCCTCTACAGGGATAGTGAGGCCATCTACCAAGGACCCACAAAGTCTGTCATATTGTTTGGGGGAGGGTCTAGACCCTCCTTGCTATATCTGGGCTGAAATAATATCCCTTCATAGGGAATGGGCTCCCAAAGTCCATTTGTGCTCTAGGGATAAAGACTGTCTTGGGCTCCTAGCTAGTACCCACATTCAGAAGATTTGGTTTGGTCCAATGCTGTTTCCCCAGCTTTATGATTAGAGTCTCCCTTCTATCAGTAGGTTAGGTCCACTGTTTCTGCAGGTCTCTCCATCCCTGTATTGGCTCATTTGTTCAACCTTCCTCCCTCTCCACAACTGAATTCCAGTAGTATGGTTCAGTGCTTAGCTATGGGTGTCTGTTTCTGCTTCGAACAGGAACTGGATGAAGACTCTGCTTCTCCCTGCCCCTGGGCTCCAATTTGGTCAGGGGTTCTTGTCCCCATCCCCTTCTTTGAGGGACTATGCAATCTTCTCTTGGGGTCCTCCTTGTTTCCTAGCTCCTCTGGCAGTGTGGAATGTAGGCTAGTGATCCTTTGCTCTATGTCTAAAAATAAAAAAAAAAATGAGTGAGTACATATCATGTTTATCTTTTTGTGATTGGGTTACCTCACTGAGGATGGTTTCTTCTAGTTTCATCCATCTGCCTGTGAATTTCAAGATTCCACTGTTTCCCCCTCCCCACCACTGAGAAGTACCCCATTGTGTAAATATACCACATTTTCTCTACCCATTCTTCAGTTGAGGGGCATCTAGGTTGTTTCCAGGTTCTGGCTATTACAAATAATGCTGCTATGATCATAGTTGAACATATGTCCTTATTGTATGAGTGTGCATTCTTTGGGTATATGCCCAATAGAGGGATTGCTGGGTCTTGAGGTAGGCTGATTCCCATTTTCCTGAGAAACCACCATACTGATTTCCAAAGCGGCTGTACAAGTTTTCACTCCTACCAGCAATGGAGGAGTGTTTCTCTTTCTCCACATTATCTCCAGCATAGGTTGTCACTGGTGTTATTGATTTTAGCCATTCTGACAGGAGTAAGATGGTATCTCAGAGTGGTTTTGAGTTGCATTTCCCTGATGGCTACAGATGTTGAGCACTTTCTCAAGTGTCTTTCAGCCATTTTTAATTCCTTTGTTGAAAATTCTACATTTAGTTCTGCACTCCATCTTTTAATGGTATTGCTTGGTGTTTTGGTGGCTAGCTTCTTGAGTTCATTGTATATTTTGGTGTACAGTCCTCTGTCAGATGTGGGGTTGGTGAATATATTTTCCCATTCTGTGGGCTGGAGTTTTGTCTTGATGACTGTATCCTTTGCTTTAAAGAAGCTTCTCAGTTTCAGGAGGTCCCATTTATTAATTGTCTATCTCAATGTTTGAGCTACTGGTGTTATGTTCAGTATAATCCAAGTCCATTACTAAAAGCTTACTTTGGTGACAAGAGCTGGCCAGTTGGGTCTTTGTCTCCCCCATTGTTTGGTAATTTCATTTAGATTATTTTCATATATGTATGTATTTTAGGAGGCTTCTATTATATTAGGTTTCCACACTACCCCTCGAATGCCATTTAATATTAGTAGTATTCCCTCCTACTACTCCCTCTCCTTTTTACATCCCCACTTGAACCTTTCATTCCAGACCTCCTCATCCATCCTTCCATAAATATCCATTCTATTTCTCTTTCCTAATGAGACCTGTATGTTCTCTCTAGTTCCTTATTCTATACCTACCCTCTGCAGTTCTATGGACTGTGGCTTGTTTATCATTGAGTTAATAGCTAATATCCACATATAAGTGAATACCACACTTAATACAAAACACCTGATCTTGTCTCATCTCAGCAGCTAAGCATTGTTGGGCTCGGTTAGTAATTTGATGGGAGACATTTTGATTTTTAAGATCATAAATATGCTGTTTATTTAGGCCTGTGATATATCCAAGCAATAGTGAGGACACCTTTATGACAGGTCATGCATGATTGAATGATTGTTGTAGTATCAAATGTGCATGTGAATAATCTATTTGGTGTGCTTTCTAGATTTAATTCACTTAGTTCTTAAGAATACCTTACTTTATCTGCACTGTTATTACCCTAGTGTCAAGGAGGAAGTGAAGATATAATGGAAGGTAAGTGATTTGTCTGCAACCACACAACCTATGAGGAAGTATGGACAGGGCCCATACTTCCTTCTTGCTTTGGTGCTGAAGCAGCAAGTGTCCAAAGCAGGAAGCATCCACAAGTTTTCAGGCTCTGGCTTCTTGCCACATTCAGTGCACAAGCTCAGATCAGAGCTAGTTCCCTCCAAGGCATCAGGAGAAATCTGATTTATTAAAATTTCTCTTGAGGCATTTTATGATATAGATATCCATCATTATTCAGGTTAATGAAATAATTCTTTGGAAATCATTTGGGCCTGGATTTTTGAAGATTTTTTTGTGTCTTGGACTCATTATTAGTTTTTTCTGCTTTCACAGTAAAGTCTAAGCTCAGACAATGTTTAAGAATTTAGCTCTTAGGATGGATTTTCTTAGCAGTGAACATTATATATATTATGAATGAAGAAACACTCAGATCATCAGTATCTTAAAGCCATGATGGCCAGGACCTCACAGCACTACTTCAGGGAAACTGCCTTCATTTGTATGTTCCTAGGCTAGCTTGGGTATTTTCAGATTTTCTTTTTGCTTCTAGGAATAAAAATTATACTGCTATTATTAATAGATTTGGAAATCTTGTTTTGATGAATTATTAAATGTGATCAGGAAAAACAAGGGCAATACTGGTAAGAACAGGCAATCTCAGGAGGGTTCTTTATAATTCCTTTGGCTTCCCCACCAATATGAAATACAAAAAAGAGGCAGTGAGAGTTGACTCAGAAGATCGATTCGCAAGACAACAGCTGTCTCTGTGATAGTAAAGCATTCCCTTTTCACCTTCTAACTTCTCTGATAAGTCGTCTTTCTCTCTCAGCATCTCAAGTGTGTCATCTTTTATGACACATGGGTCAGTCATTCTCCTGATTTGAATTTGAGTATCTCATCTTTTATCACCATATTTCTAGGAGTATGATCCTCACTCTACCCCACCAGGACATCTTTTCCTGTCTATGAGTCTGGTGTGTGACAGTCTTTCCCTTTAATGTGTTTAGGGAGGGACATCTTTTTTCAGCGTGCATTCCATTTGTGACATCTTTATATCCTTGGGGCATCCACATTTCATTTTTTTCAGGACTGTGTACTTTTATTTATGGTTGTTGTTTTTAACTTAAGTTTACTGATTGCATTTTGTGTGTGTGTGTGTGTGTGTGTGTGTGTGTGTGTGTGTGTGTGTGTGTCTGTGTGTGTGTCTGTTCAGTGAACTCCCTTATATATTTATGTGCTAGTTTTTGAGTTGAGATGGTTGGTGCAAATTTGCCCTCCACTTTTTGGATTGCATACTCAGGATTTTGTGGAGGAAGCTGCATGCTACTTTTCTATTATGTAGAAATTTTATAAACATATCCAATGCATTTGGCATTTTCTACTCATACTTTTCTCCTAGCCATAACATTATTTGGAAAAAACGTTGCTTACTGTTAGTAATATTATGTTTGGAGGAACAAATGTATATATGGTGTGTGTGTGTGTGTGTGTGTGTGTGTGTGTGTGTGTGTGTGTGTAAGCAGGTCTATTCAATGATAACTAGGGGGCAGAAGGAAAAGACATTTCTTTAAACACTGTCAGTGTGATAATCATATGGATATATGTTGTATATATTAATTTACATTTATTTGAAACTCAGTATAGTGTAATTGATATCAAGCACAGAACAGGAGGACAAATTTTTGGCTTAATATAAGACCTTCATCTCTTATCACCTATCTGACTTTGGCAAAATCACTAACTCTCAATGTGATTGATTTCTTTATCCCATTTGTAAGAATTTTGTTGGCTAGAAACAAGGTAAAATGGTTCAAATTTTGGCCTTCTTTATATATTTTTAGCACTTGTTTCTGAATGTTTGGTTTTGAAAATAATTCCTAAAAGTGACACAGAGAAAAACTAATTGGGTCCACCACTGAAGATAAATAGGCCAAGTGTGGGTAAGTTAAATAATTTCTTCATTACAAAATATCCATTGTAGCAGTGATGGAATCAGTATCAAAGTCTGAGTTTTCGTTAAGGTATATTCTTGGTCTCTGTGAAAATGTAAAACACACTAGGAAAAGTCCAATTTGGGGGAATTTATATAAATTCAGTTGGTTTGTGGACACAGTATTGTTTCGGGAATTCATAACTCAAACTTCTTGCTTCACCCTTCCACTGTCCGTTCTTGTTTGCATAGCTCCCAATGGTGTGATAAACACGGAAGACATAGTGTTTTCTTTAGGACCACAGTTCCCATGCCTAGATACTCAGTGAAATTACTGGTGGGGGTGTGGGCTTTCAAGATACACCAACTCACAGTTTAACATCTCAGAGTTCCTCTTACAACTGACCAGGTAGAAAAATCAAAGCACAGGTTTTGGTTTAATTGTTTGCTATTTGGTGCACTAGTGAAGGATGCCTCAAGTCATGAAGACAGTCAAAAACAAAATACCTGACCCCAGACAGATGAGACTGATAGGTGACATACATGTATGTTGTTGGAGGAGATGGATGCCACATCTTACAAAGTTCCATGTGGAGCTTGCTCTCTGGAACAGAGTAAGCTAACAGGGTGTGTGGGAAGAAGGCGTTGTGCATTGAGATGGTAAGGCATTCACACAAGTGAGAACGTGGTAACTTGTTTGAATAATTCTTCTCACTGAATAAGAATGGATAAGCAGAACATGCCTGCTCTCTGGTATGGAGACACTTTGTTTAGTTTTTTGTTTTTTTGTTTTTTTCCACTCAGGAGCTGAGTGGGGATGAGAGCTTACCTTCATACCCTTGAAGTCCTCTCATTTTACGCATCAATGCAGCACAGATCATTGGCCTTAATTAAAGGTCTTAAACAGTGACAGCTCATGTTGAATTTCAGGTTGACAGGACATTTTCTTCCATATGGTGAAACAGCAATCCACACTCTTTATCTTTTTGTTAGATCCTTCATCTCCTAGGGTCATGGCATAAATTACTTCTAATCATCCAAAGATACAAGCCAAAAAAAAAAAAAAGCACAGGGTAGGCATTTTTCAGTTTTTTAAAAATCTCTGGTCTGAAGTGTCAAACGTGAACTTCTACTCCATGATCACTTCTAGGGACAAGGAGATCTGAGAAATATAAAATCCTTTGAAGTCCTTCCCTAGGTGAACTCTATCACTGTGGAATCATGGTTGGGCCTGAGCAAACAGCTATCTCTCATTGTCCAATGTATTTCTTGAATCCACATGCCCTTCCTCATTACTGGGCTTGTTTTTTTTTGGGTTATTTGGAGTTTAACTTTTCATGAGTGTTGTCCTTCACCTATGGCAGTTGAATTCTTGGTCCTTCGTTGGTGGCTTTTGGTGAGGTTTTGGAGGCATGGCCTTGTGGAAAGGATCTCACTGGGCTTGGGATTTGAAATTTCAAGACTCCTGTCATTTTGTGTTAACTCATCCTGCTTCCTGTTTGTGGATAGAGATGTGTCTTCTCAGCTGCTGTTCCAGTACCTTGCCAGCCTGCCAGCAGTCATGCTACCTGCCATGATGGTGAGGGATACTTATCCCTTTGGAATCATAAGCCCCCCAAATAAAGCCTTCCTTCTTTAAGTCACTTTGAGCTTGTTATTTTATCACAGCAACTGAAAAGTTTCCCGTGTGTTTAAGTAGTACTCCCTAGATTTTCTCTGTAAAAATCTTTCATACTACTCTAGAACCCTTGGTTGAAACTTTTTTGTTTCATTATTCTTTGATAATTATCATAACAAGCTTTTCTATTTCTTACAGTGCCTTACTATCTAATAATTTAACTCCTTTGCTGGTATCACATTTTCATATTGACTTAAAACATGATTAGATGTTTTAAAGTCACATTTATTTATTTAGTGGTTATGCTACACACTTCCTATTTTAACATAAAAATTCACAATAAACTGTTTTTTAATAATTCCACATTAGTTATTTGTGTTTCATCTTTCTCCATGCATTCTTGGAATTGTCTTTTAAAAGTTTTGCTCTTTTTCCTAGAAAGGATCATATTTTCTAAGCCTCAAAAGCTCCTTTGCTCCTCCATATTGGATGAGCGTGTATGTCTACATGCCCAATAGAGTGAATATACATATGTGTGTGTGTGTGTGTGTGTGTGTGTGTGTGTGTGTGTGTATTTGCATGTGTATTTGTATGTGTGTTGATCTTTCATGCTTGAGTATAAAAAGAAAATTACTAGCATATACTACTTATATAATAATGTGTTTCATTATGACATTCCATACATGTACATAATGAATGCATTTCAATCATTTTTATCACCATCACCTTCCCTTTTCTTCACTCCAGTTCTGTTTATTTCCTCTTCCCAAAGTCCCATTTCTACTTCATTTTTTAGAAAACTCAATGAGTTTCATTAGTGTTGTTTACAGGAGCATATTGGAGGGTTTGCGTACAAGAGCATGGGCACCTTCCCAGTGGCTACACTACTGAAGAATATGTCTCTTCTTTCCCCAGCAACAATTAACTATGTAACAGTTAAAAGTGAGGGGTGGGGCCCCTTGTGTCCCTCTACCTTTGATGATAGGGTGTTGACTACAGTCCAAATATATAAGTCATCACAGCTGCTGTGACTTTAAGAGAGCAACAATCACATTACACTCAGAAGTCAGCATTCCATACAGCATATTCAATTCCTCAGCACTTGTATTCTTTAAATCATTTTCCCACGATGTTCCTCGGACCCTGAAGTGGGCAATATAGATATCCAATTTATTTTTTACTTATAAAAATTTAAATATGATTTATTATTGTTTTTGATGGTGTGTGTATGTGTGTGTATGTGTGTGTGTGTATGTTTGTGTGTGTTTGCACTACCTTTCACTCTTTCCACCATGTGTGTTGCAGGGACTGAACTCTGACCTTAGCTTGTTGTGAGTGTGAACTCCTGAAAGGAGGCTGTCTCCAGAGATTGGCTGGTTAGAATTTCAGCAGTGTGGAGATACTGGAATGATGTTGGTCCAGAGAGAATTACCTTATCCTGGTCTAACCTCTGTCCCTCTGGAATATCCATTCACCATCTGGAACTAACATCTTGTGATAATAGATAGAAAATGTTTTTACAATCTTTTGGCTGTGTAGACAGCTGGGTTCTACCAATCCAAAAGCGAAGAAGACAATGAGATAGCATTTTAGGTCTATAGAAAACGTCTCCCATCTCATTATACCTGCCTCTCTGATGTACCTACCCATCAATGCATTTTAAACTTGCTTTGATTTATGACTTTTTCTGTTCCATAAAACTATAAAAACTTCATGAAACTATTTCCATGTGTTGGAACATGGAGCTTGGGCAACCTAAGACTGTATTTCCAAAATAAACTATCTTTATGATGAGACCTGTTGTTTTTGTATTAACAAGAGTGACTATTCTTCTAGCCAAGTGATTGCTCTATTGGTGAATTCAACTGCATGCCTTTGCAAAAGATTATGCCAGCTGGGCTTGTTGGCTGAATAATCCTTTCTGAAGAGGTGGGGAGGGTCATGAGACCCTCAACTGAGTATCTAGCTGTTTACTACCACCTGTTGTAAGCAATCGTGCCTTAATTGCATGTGGCCTCGGGGCAGGAACTGATTCATGGGAATAGGAACTAGAGAAAGGAATGCTTGATCTATGTGGCTAGAAAGCACATTCATATCAAAATTGATATTAAATATGTAACAACATTGTGTTTTATGTTGTTTCTTTTAAAAGTATTTTATTTAAGAGCCATACACAGTTATTCTGTTTTGATCAAATCCACCCTCTATTCTCAGGCTCCCAGTTCTTCCCCAGTGACCTGCACCACACCACTTTCTCTTCCTTATTTCCCCTTTCTTTCGTGTGTTCTCTCTCTCTCTCCACTGTCTCTCCTTTAAAATACCACCGCAGATAAATAATGCATGGCATACATTTAAGATTTACTCCTTTTGTGTACTTTGAATGGTCATATGAGTTCCCAGTCAGTTGCCACTGACCGTTGCACAAAGAAGCTGCTCTCAGCAGAGCTGACAGCAGCGCCATCCTACGGACAGTTTAATTCCTGTGCATTTAGTGTTGATGTTTCCTTTGTCTTACCTGCCTGTCTTCTATCTTTTTTTGTCATCAGACTTCTCAGTGTTACCGTCGTAAGCCTGATGTCTGTCTTCTGTATACTGTTACATTTTGCCATCTTTGAACAGTTTGACCAATGTCCTGTACTATGTTTTCCACAGAGGTGAGATCTTCGTCTCCATTGCTTGCTCCCAGGTGTGCTGGCTTCTTTCCTTCACTTCTGGCCATATTTCCTTTGAAGCCCCAGAAGCATCAGTTTTCCTTCAGGAAGTCATTTTATATTACCTTGATCATTCATTGTGGGGACGCAGGAATAATTTTTTTCATTTATGTTTAAACAGGGGATTTTGGCTAAGGTCTATTAAAGTTTAGAAAATAATTATTTTCTGTTTTGATTGAATGGAGTCATGATCTCTTCTTTTTATTCCATATTATGCCAACTTGTCCAGCAGATGAACTGCCATCTTAGTTAGGGAAATATTTATCCTCTTTTCTTTGTATTATTCATAAATTTCATACTTGACATATAATGATGTGTGTTTATCTTGCTAGTTGGTGGTGTGAACCTGGGGAAGCAGGCCATAACAATGAGGTGGACTAAAGTCTCATGCAATAGCCAACTTTATTCAGAGAACCAGGCAATTTATACTCTGAGGGTTAAGAAGAATTGTGTGAGTAAAGTGTTTAATCACAAGCACAAGCCACACATGGCAAAACCATGTTTTTCCATAGAGGCATATGAAAAACAACAGTTGAAGTAAAGTCAGTCCTATCTACTACCCCTGGGAGGAGCATGAAAACACATTCCAAGAACAATTCTGTGTTTTGAAGAAACAGAATTCACAGGCTTCTTGTCTTGTTTTCTTGGAGTTTTCTCACAAGCACTCAGAACTGTCACATGATATCATTCTTGGACTGTGTTCTAACAGGTTTGGTTGGAATTCTTTCTTAAAACTTGAAGCTCCCATATGGAACTTGTGTGCTTAAGAGTTGCAGCATTTCCTTTCTTTTGGGACCCTATAACCTTGTCTTTTGTATTTGGTACATCAGGAAGAGTGCTTTATGTGCTCCCATTCAAACAATCAGCAGCTACTTAGCCATTCTCCAGTTTCTTAGCAGTATATCACTGCTTATTCTGTAACAGCAATATGCATATTGCTGAAGGTAAATATGCATAGAGATTTTTTCACAGGAGTCTTCATGATTTTTACTCATCGTTTTTAGATTCTTTTGCGTACTAAAATATGAACAAGTCTTGACATTGAGACAACAGGAAGACTACTGCCTTTTACTATTTATATCTCATGACACAGAAACTACTATCATTCATTTCACTTTTGTCAAAGTATCTTCTATATTATTTTTATCCCCTTGTACTTTCTAGTACATTCTCATTTCTTCCAGATTAATTTTTACCAGATTAACATATGCAATATGTGTCCAAAATAAACAGTATAATCTGACTCTTAACATCATTTTAATATTTAAGACAGCATTAAGACAGAAATAAAATGATTAGAGTTCACACTCACAAAAGCGAGGTTCAGTAATTTCCAGTTTTATGTTTACAGAAGTAAGAATATGTAAGAAGGTAGAGGAAGGGATAGTTGAGAGAAGATAAAGGAAGATGCTTCCCAGAGAAGGCTGGCCCTGGTAAATCAAATGATAGGTTATTATACACAAGACGGAAGACATTCCTGACAGATGGTATGACATGTATCTGTACTATATTAAGCCATGGGGCAATAAACCTTAACAATAATTAGGTGCTGTTGAAGAAACATAAGCTGGACAATTCCGTATGAGTTGTAGATGGAAGTGGATAAAAGGAGGCCGTGAAACATCTTGTGTCACACTATAGGGACTAGAATAGAGGATTTTATAAGTGAGAAGAAACTATTAAAGCAAATACACTTAGGGGTGATTTGGTTGGAAAGGATAATATGTGGTCACTGCAAAAGATGAGTGATGAGAGTTGCAAGACAGAAGTCAACCAGGTTAGCTATAAGATTGTAGTCTATGAGAGACATAGGGAGGAACTCAACAGCAATATTGGTAAAGGTGACGGAAAAGAAAATGTTTTTCCCTGATTGGATAGAGGCCTAAGAGGGAGAAAGGAGTCTGAGAATGTGTCCAGAGTTTAGAACCTGGGGGTGATCTATCACTCAAAGTAGATACCCCAGGTGATAACAGTGTACTCTCCATGGTGTCCTCATTTATTATTTGCACTGGAAATAGAGTCTCTTTATAATCCTGAACTCTTAAGTTTCCTGCTTCTTTAAGCCGTCCTCTTTTAGTTTTGTATGCCAATATCATGTCTTTTAGGTAAGAAATACAGGCTTACATTCCACTGAGGTACCTAGCCACTGTCTCAGGGTGACTGTTAAGTATTGACTCTGATTTGCAGTAGCTATAATTCTCAAGATTTTACAAGTGAAAATTACTTTGCACTTACATATTTCCTTACATAAGGGTTGATTCACATTATCAAAATTTTGGTGACATTTTATGACAGCCATGGCTTTTTATGTTTATGTCATTTTCTTAGTTAGCATTTTTATTGCTGTGATAAAACATTGTTACCTAAAACAAGTTGGGGGAGATGGGGTTTATTTCATTTACACTTTCACATCACAGTCCATCATCATTGAACAAAATCAGTCAGGAACTCTAGGAAGGGACCTAGAATCAGTCCTGGAGGAGTGTTGCTCATGGGCTTGCTCCTAATGTTTACTTTTCTGGTTTTCTTGTGTGATTCAGGACCATAAACTCGGGAGTGGTGCTGAACACCTGTGAGCTGGGCCCACTCATATCCATCATTAGTCAAGAAAATGTCCACCATACCTGCCTACAGGTCATCTTCTGGAGCCATTTTCTCAATTGATGTTCCTCTGCTCAAATAACTTTAGCTTGCATCACGATGACAAAAACTAAAACAATTGACCCCTTGTCAACTTGACATACAATGTACCAGTTTTTAAACCATAACCTTTCCATTTTTGTTTATCACCAAGATCTCATATTAGTTTAAACCTCACAAATATAAAATGCATTCTAACTTTTAAGATTCCCACAATTTTTAAAAATTCAAACTAATCTTTAGATGTTAAGTCTCTTTAAATTATCCATACTTTTTCAAAGTTCAAGGTCTCTCTAAAGTATCCAAAATAGCTCTCAAATATCAAATGTCTCTTCAAAGGTCCAAATTTTATAACTTTTGACTTAGTAAAATAAAAATAAGTGACAAGCTTTCTTACTACAAAATGAAAGAGCCATGGCACAGTTGCAATCAGACCAAAGTCAACCCAAAATTCAACAGAGTAAAATGTTCTGTGATGGATGCTTGAGATCCATTTATGATCTTCTGGGCTCCAAATGGACTTGACAGCTCCATTTCTCTATCTCTTTGATTCACAATATACACAGCTTACCTCCTAGGCTTAGTTAATCTTCACTCCATAGATGCTAGTGTCCTGGGTTGTTATCTCATGGTACTAGCATCTCCATAATGCTGGTTTCTCTTTGGCAACTCTGCTGAAACTTCAACAATAGCCTCATCTGTCTCTCTTCAGGGACTCCAGTTGAGCCACTCAATCCCCATGCTCAGTCACTCTCGATGACCTTACTGTGCTCTAATAATTTTTTATGACTAGGATATATACTAGGAATCCTAATTAGAATACTAGTATATTTCATGCCTTCAATATCAGTACTACCTGGGTGACTTACATTTTATTAAGAGAGTTACTAGTATGAAATGCAGGTTCAGCCCCACATGGACCATAATTCATGTATATTGACCATGAGAAAATACTATCAGATTTATGATCCTCAGTGATACTAGTCTTTTCTTAATCACTGTTAATTTCTTATCTCCAGTTGGCCAGTATTAATTTTCCCCAAAACACAAGGGTTTCACTTTAGTAGTGATTATCTTTTGTTAACCCTGGCTGATTCTTCAACCCCACCTGTCCAGAACTGTATTCTTAATTCAAAATATAACTTGAATAGCCCTGGTAGGGTCTATAATTCTCTTTGAAACCAAGGCTCCACATCTTCCAAGCTCTCACAATAGTTCATTAAACACTCAATAGCTTTTCCAGCCCAAAGTTTCAAACTCCTGCCAAAATCCTCCCTAGACTAGCTGAGGTTTGTATAGTACCCTATTCCTGGTAACATTATTTTTTTTAGCCAGATCTTCTATTGTTCTGTAAAACACTGTCACCAAAAGCAACTTGTGGAGGAAAGGATTTGTTCTGATTATATTTCCACATCTTAGTTTACCATTGAAGAAACTCAGGGCAGGAACCAAGAGACAGGAAAAAAGCAGATTCCCTAGAAGAGTACTGCTTACTGCCTTGCTCATCATGGACAGATCAATCTGCTTTGTTATATAATTCAGAACCTCGGTTTGCCAACATCAATCATTAATTAAGAAAATGTCCTACAGACTTGCCTATAGGTAATCTTATGGAAACATTTTATCAATTAATATTCATTTTCCCAAATAACTCCAGCTTGTGTCAAGTTGACAAAAAACAATTAGCACAGTCACCTAAATTGAATCAATGCTATTTTATCTTAAACATATTTATTCATATTCTATGTAAATGATTGACTCTATATTTCAGATTTTTTCTGGTCCTTCTGTAAAGGTTGTTTGTCAACTTGGAAATATTATGTGAAACTCATTTTCTGGTTCTCTGTCTCTTACAATCTTTCTGCCCCCTCTTCTGTGATGTAAAGGAATTGTGTTGTAGATGTAAGCTTTGGAGATAGACTCCCTAAGGTCTACTGATCTCTGCATTGAGTCCAGATGTAGTTTTTAGTTATGTTCTCCATTCGCTGTAAGGTCTGTATAGAGGAGGGTGTTTTTTTTTTTTTTTTCTTTATGAAACCCGAATACTTATGCTTGTGTAAGGGTATAACAATAAGTTTTAGAATGTAGGTAAGGATCATGCTGGTCTAGTAAAATGGTGGTAGGAGGTTCTCATTTAAGATCATGACTTCACTTGTCCAGGTACTTGAATTAGTTTCTAGTACTAGAGATTAACATTTCCCTCCTGTTGAGTGAAAAGAGGCAAGTCTCCAGATCATACACATACATTTGTAAATCTATCTGTCTATCTATCTATCTATCTATCTATCTATCTATCTATCTACCTACCTATCTATCTATCTATCTATCTATCTACCCATCTATGCATCTGTCATTTATCTATCACATATCTATCTATCAATCAGTCTACCTAATCTAACATACCTGTAACAACAATAATAAAAGACAAAAAGGCCATCAATTTGACAGGGTATGAGAGGAGGTGTGATTAGAGTTGGAAGAAGGGGACACTGGAGGAATTGTAGGGAAGAAAGGGAAGAGGATAAGTGAAGTAATTGTAACTTAATTAAAATATAATAAATTCTAATTTATCTTTGAAACTCATACATGGATACTCTGGTTTAAATTTTTATTTTTATTATTTGAAAACAGTTAAATGTAACACTTAATAACAGAATATCACCTTCCCTATCCTTGAAGAACTAAATTATATCCATATTATCCATACTTATTTGGATTGCAATGTTTACATTTCTCTTAGTACAGATCATGGGTAATAATTAGACACTATTTAAAAAGTTCTCTAGATGCATTCTGCTTTCTGTCATTGCATCTGAAAATCTACTTTTGGATTTTTTTCCTCTTTTGTGAGCATTTCTTTCCTTCCCCTCTTTTTTTTCACTTTCTTTTTTCGATTTATTTATTTATTTATTTTTATTAGAAAGAAAGATTATTTTACATGTCAATCGCAGGTCCCTCTCCCTCTCCTCCTCCCCTCCACCCCCAACTAATGCCCTACCCATCCCATACCCTTTCTGTTCCCCAGGAAGGGTGAGGCCTTCCATAGGGGTCTCAAAGTCTGTCATATTCTTTGGGAGAGGGAGACATTATAAGTTTTCTTCCCCTCTTTCCCAACATAAGTGTGGTGCTCTGTTCCTCTTTCCTGTGTTTCCTTCCCTGTGCTCAGAATACAGCTAGGGCAGGCTTCTTATTTTCAGTTATCACCAGGGCACAAGGCTTATCAGTTTCTCTTCCTATGAAACTATCACTCCCGCTCTTGCAAAGCCCTAAAGTTTCCATTTGCGCCGATGCCTCCCTAACAATTGTTTAAATTTCTATCCATGGGAACAAAGCACCTCACTTTCTCCCAGAAGACTGAAGAATATTTACTGTTCTTCAGTGTTCCCAGGAGCACTCTGCTTGCTCACAGCACTTATCAGCCAGTTCCTCTTCCAGCCCTCCTGCCCTGCCACAGATGTCTCTGTTGACTCCATAGGCACCTTGCCCCCACATGCTTCATCTGTTCCCATTGCGATCCAGATGCCTTGAATTTCTTCCCAGGGAAACCCAGGATCTATAATAGGATCGTTATAAGCCATCCCCGGCGAGCCATCTTTCTGTCGTTTTGCCCGAGTTTGTTGTATTTCTCCCCAATGTGCTACAGGTGCATATGGCTCTTCTTCTCTGTGCAGATGTGCAGGCCTTCCTCCGTCTGTTCCTGTCCCATGGCTGATTTATGCGCCCCGGGTATACCTTTTTACCTCCCACAGTGCCCACTTATTTCCTTTCTTCATTGCATGCGCCTACCAATATCCTCACTTTGGGAGCTCACACCACTTTAGAGGAACAAGAGACACCTCTACTCCCCCCAGTTCAGACACATTTGACTTTTTTCTTACTGTGCAAAATTGGGCTTTGCTTCTCAGCACTGTCTTTTTAAATGCTTCATGTTCCAAAGGGGTCACTACTTCTTTCCCTTTTTTTGAAACATGTTATTATTTCTTCTTCATTCACATTCATTATGGCATAAGGCAAAGACTTACTCAGAGTTCATGAGGAGCGAGGCATAGCTCTGAATCCTGTTTTTCAGAACACAGAAGATGAGCATCTGACTGTTGAGTGAGTATAATTTCGTGTCTGAGCTTTTGGGCAAATAGGATTTCTTATGTGACAATTTGTGTTTATCAGAACACACAGACAGCTCTGTTGGTCTGCAATTTCCCTGATCTGTAGTTCTTTGTTGTCATAAACTAGCTAGGCTGACTTTTTCTTGATTGAGCACTTAGTAAAATGCATTGTCTTCCCTCGCATGTTCCATGGTGATGCAGCCCTCAGTATTCTATGACTCACTTGCCTTTCAGTGAAACTCAGCTCTATGCTGCAGGAATATGATGCAGTCCCCTACACTAAGCATGGCTGGTCCTCTCATGGAGGTTGCTTGCCTTAAATTTGTGACAATTTCCTTTGAATGATCACAATGCTGCCTTTTATCCTTCATGACAGCCCTCATAGATAATTGTCTCCAGAATTGTGCAGCATATTGTGGAATGGTGGTATATTCCTGTAATCTCAGCGCTTGGGGAAATGGTGCCCAGTGAGTTCGAGGCCAGCAATTGTCACATGAGACCCTGTCTTGATAAGATAACTAAAAATGGAATCATACGATATAAATCATATTTATTAACCTCTTTGTTCACCTGCCAGATCTTCTACCAGTGTGTCTCCATCTGTAACAACTCTACTTGGAAACACAGCATCCTTTCTCCTTCGGTTCAAAAAATATTTCTGAACAGTTTTCCTCATCACCTTCAGTGCTGCAAAGGGAACCCATTTTCTCCTTAAGTATGATTTTATAGAACCTGAGTCTCACATTAGCTTTTGCCTCTGTGACTGGCATTGATTTAACTAGAAGAACTAACTGGTTAAATTGTTTTCATTCTGGCTAATGCCTAATATTTCTTTTTCTGGCTATGTGCCCTTTAGTATTTTTCTATACCAGGAGGAAAATATTTATGTTGTTGTTACTTCTAAAAAATACTGTTTTACAGCATTGGAGACAGAGCTTGGGATCTCACACATACCAGGCAAGAACTCTGATGTTAAACTGTGCCCACAGACTTGCCCTACATTTATTTTGATACAGGTTCCAACTTAGTTGGGCAGGTGAGCCTTGACTAGCTCTGTGGTTCAAACAGGCCTTGAACCTTCAATACTCCTGTCTCAGCTTCATGAGTAGCTGGAATTATCAAGCCCATTGTTTTTATTTGAAATATTTATTGTCTGAATATTTATTGAGCACATAAAATTTGTTAGCATGCATGCCTGCTGCCATTTGTTCTGGGTGGGTAGAGGAGCCACAGGCCTGACTGGTACCTTGTGTCACTGAACAGTTGGGTGCCATTATAGTGAGAGCACAATATGCTGAGGAAATGAGAGAGAGGCATAATGCTTCATGCACTGTAGAGAGAGAGGGGGGCATAATGCTTTGTGTGCTGTTGAGAGAGAGGCAGATCTGAGGAGGTAAAGGCAGTGAAGAACAGGATGATGTGAGTGGCCTCCCTGCCACCTGGGGCCATGGAGATATCCTGGCCTGAGCTGTTGCTGAGGGCCATGTGTGGGTTTCTGCCCCTACTGCAGCCAGAGCCAGTGTTGATGTCCCTGATTTCTGTTACCACCAAAGGCTGTGCTGATGCCTGGAGTCTGGGCTGATACCTGAGGCCATTTTGTTTGTGAGGGTCATTGTGCCATCAGGGTCTTACAGATCTGAGTGGCTTGCACTGGTCCCCAGGGCCATGGTGACATGCAGTCTGGGCTGCTGCTGGAGGGCTATGTCTGGGTCTGTGGTCCTACCATAGCTGGGGACTTTGTTGATGTCGGTGGCTCCTGTTGTCATCAAAATCTCCTCAGATATCCTGGGTCTGAGTCTACAGGTGAGGCCATGTTGATATCTGAGGGACATCTGCGCCCATTCCAAACTGAGTGGCCTGGGCTGCCACCTGGAGCCATGGTGATGTCCAGGACAATGTTTCTGCTGAGGTCCAAGTTGTCTGGGCCCGTAGTCCTGCTGCAGCTGAGGTCTGTGTTTATGTCCATTGCCCGTGTCATTTCAGGGGACATGTGATCCAAGGACTGTGCTGAGCTGGCCCTGCCCCTCAAACTGGCCTTGGGAGAGCTAGCCCCACCCACCTACCCTCACTACCCCCTCCCCCCCAAGGATAGTGCCCCAGTCCCTCTTCTCACCACCACACTGGCCCTGCCACTCATAGGAGAGCTAACCCCCCACTGGAGAAATCTGGTCCCATCCCTCACCACAGGTGTAGGAGAGCTGGCCTCACTCCTTGCCTAACAGGAATGCTCCCAGTGGCTCAGACCGACCAACTTAGCTACCACCCAGGCATGCATTAAGGGCTTTGAGTTGGCATACCCCAACATCTACCCCATCTATGACCTGTTGGAGAATGTGAAGGGACTGGTCCTGTTTAATCATAGCCACAGGATCTCCATTATTCTGAACAATATCATGATATTTGAAAGGAGTTTTAGTGAGAGTCCAGTATTGATGCTGTACCAGAAGCCAGTGGCCTTGAACCTGACCAACAGCTTATTATACAATGAATGTTTGCATTTAAAGCTGTTTGGATCAAAGGGTCTTTGGCAGGACACACCACAGTTGCCACTGCCATCAAGACAAATGAAAAGGTGATGGAAAGGAGGGAAAAACAGAGGAGCAAAGTGTTTTATTTATTTTTTGTTTTGCTTTTTGTTGTTTTCATTTTTGTCTTTTGTTTGTTTTTTAATTATTATTTTTATTTCTACATTTTACTTTTATTTTATTTTATTCCTTTTAAAATTTTCCTTTGTGGGGAGGCTGTTACATGGGTGAAGGGCAGCTATGGAACAACTGGGAAATGATTGGGTTTGGGTTGCATGATGTGAAATTCCCAAAGAATCAATAACAGTTACCTTAAAAATGTGGTAAATTCCTAGGAGTTCAATATAGAAATGAAAAGATTTGCTCTATAAATTTTACATCTGAGACAAGGAGACAAAAAGTAAATTATGAAGTAAAATATAGGTCATAGTATTGATAGTTGTAAGCACTCATGGGGGAATGCAGAAAGAAGGGGTGATAGGAAATGTGTGGACATGTATTACAGTGTGTGCTTTGAGGAGAGACACTGCAGCTTAGATGAAAGTCCAAGAAGCCCTCAACAGGACAGTGATTTTTAAGGGATGATTCAGGTATGTTGGTTTCTGGATACAAAGAAACCCAGATGAAGGAAACAGAAACTCCAAAGGCCCAACCTGGGAGTATAGCCAGATGTGGGTGGGAACTTTGGAGGGCATCATGGATTGTGGTTGATGAGGAGCAAAGCATGAGAACATGAAGTTAGCTGTATGATTAGGGTTCCCATGGGGAAATTCTTTGGAAGGTACTTTATACTTTATAGAATCTATATTGTGAATATAATACAGTATAGTCATCATTCTTTATGAGCTGATGAAGAGTGGTTGTATCATTTTCTAAAGATGTCAAACTTTCCCCAAATTGTCCTTGCATCCATGCCCCCATCTCCTCCTCTCTTCAATCCCCCCAGTGTTTTTTTTCCTTCCTCTGTCCCATGACATTGCTATTTTTTATATCACGATTTATTTCTTAGTTAGGTTTTCTACTGCTGTGGTGAAATACCATGACAAAAAGCAAGCTGGGGAGGAAAGTGTTTATTTAGCTTACACTTCCACATCACCAAAGGAAGTCAGGACAGGAACTCAAGTATAGCAGGAACCTGGAGGCAGGAACTGATACAGAGGCCATGGAGGGGTGTCGCTTACTGGATTGCTCCTTATGGCTCTATCTGCCTGCTTTCTTATAGAACCCAGGACCACCAGCCCAGGGATGGCACCAACCACCATGGCCTGGGCCCTCCCCACTGATCACTAATTGAGAAAATGCCTTACAGCTGGATGTCATGTAGGCATTTCCTCAACTGAGTCTCTTTCCTCTTTGATGACTCTATTTTGTGTCAAGTTAACCAAACCAACTAGTACTATTTACATCAAGATACATTCTCTTATCTCCAAGGTTATTCCAGAGTATCATTTTTACATTTCTTATTCACTTTTTTATGTTGAGGGACATGCTAGGATTTGAAGTCAGGGGTCTGGATAGATTAGGCAATAACTCTGCCACCCAAAATCCCCATCCAATTCTCAATCACCTAAGAACATGGATACTTGAATATTTGCTGTAGGTTGACTAGAGGGGTCCTTTTATCTTCATGTAATTTAGAACGACGCTGTGATTTCCAGGTGTTTCTATTCTCCCTTAGTCCTCCCCTCCATGACTTAATCACACAACATACATTAAATTCTTTCCTTGGGCTCTAGCTCCCATTTATACTTTTTAAAAGGAGCTTCTTCAGAAAAGGGCACCTTTCTCCTTACTCTTCTCACTCACTCATATATATATATATATATATATATATATATATATATATATTGTTTTCTCTTGTCTGTAACAAGTACAAGATGAGTATATGGGTCCAGACAAGGAGAGCCGTGAAGGACTGTCTAGGGGACACACACTCTACAAAACACATAGAAACAACACTTCCCTCTTGTCCCCTCACAGAAAGGTAGTATTATGGACTCATTGTCATGCTGTAATCCTTCCCATCTGCAATGGCTACAGATAGTTCCCTCTACTGAACACTAACAGTGACCATGAATTCACAAGAGGTGTGTTCCCACAACTCTGCACCTTCTGTCACCTAAAGGATTTCACAATTTTGCTTCCTGTGTGGGAAATTTCTGGAGAACTCCAGATACTCTGTTTCCTCATGCCCTAATGAGATGCTTTCCTGATAGCAGGTGTAACTTGACAGGAACCCTACACTCTCCAATGTAGATGTACCCATATTTATATATATTTTATTGACTCTTGTAGACGTATATGAACCCATGTTAAGAATCATCTCTCTTCTTCCTTCTTAAAATCCACTATGACATGTAAAGCAACATGTCCCCAAAAGTCAGTGCTAAATAGTACATTCTAAAGTGTTCCTATAACATGATTCTCATTACCAGTCTTTACAAATCTTCCATTTACCACCCTTTCCACAGTGGAAGCCTTCATGTGTCATCTCATATAATTCTGTAACTACCTTTACTAAATAATATTTATCCAGTTTTGAACCAAGGATTAAACCTACAGCCCATACATGCCAGACAAGCAATTTATCTGAGAGTTCTAGCCTCAGCCTCTTCGGAATTTTGAAAGAGGATCTCACTAACTTGCCCAGGCTGGTTTTGAGCTTTACTGTAGCCCAGGGAATACTTGAATTTGTGATTCTGCCCCAGCTTCCCAAGTAGATGAGATTACAGGCTGCAATGCCAGGTCTGGCTTATGTTCTACTTAAGGTAGATTTCTAATTTGAATTTAGTTTCTAGGTCAGGATTTGTGCTTCCCACAGGTTTTTTTTTTTTTTCAGACAGTAGCATCTCTATTTGCAAGTACTCAGAGTCATATGTGCTCATTCATTGCTGAACATTTGATATTACAGGGTTTTCCTTATGATTTTGCCATCTTAAATTTTTTTCCAAGTTGATTCTTCTAACAGGTTACTAGAACATGTTATTGTAACCTTACTTTTCTTGATGTAAAAAGAAATCTGAGTTTTCTTTTTTCTTTTTCTTTTTTGGTTTTTCAAGACAAGGTTTCTCTGTGCAGGCTGGCCTTGAACTCACAGAGATCCACCTGTCTCTGCCTCCCAAGAGCTGGGATTAAAGGCGTGCACCACCGCTTCCTGGCTATATAAAATTTGAGTCCCCCCCCAAAGATTCTGGTCTATTGTGTGTTTTCTTTTGTGAACTACCTTTTCCACCTTTGATCTGGTATTGTTTTCTTCATCGTGGAGAGAGGCTATCAAAAATTAAAATTGGTAGCCTTTTGCCATGTATGCTATAAAAGCATGTCTTATAAATTGTCCTTTATATTTCCTCAGGATGACTTTTGGTACAAAAACCTTGCATTGCATAAATTTGTGGAATTATTTTTACACATGGATGCACAAAATGCATTCTATATCTGAGAAAACATTAACAGTCACCGAATTCTCTTTTTATCTACTTTCATTTGTTTTTAAATTTAAGTATCTCTCACCCTTTGTAGTGATTTGGATATGCAAAGGAAGAGAGAGAAAATTCTGTTCATCCAAAAATGGCTCCTAGTGTTTTCTTTAGTCTACTACTCTTCACAGATCTTTTTAATGTATTAAGCTTCATAGACATTTGTTTTGTTGAGTCCTTACATGTGTAACATATTCATATTTTACCTTTTCTTTTGTTTATAGTTTGCCTACTCAACTCACCTTTCTTCAGTTGGTTCATTTCCCCCATCAAAAATGCAGATGGCTTTTTTGCATTTGCATGGCATGTTATATTTCTGTACTCCTGTATTCTTTGCCTTTCTCTCCTTTTTTTTTATTGCAGAGAGGCATCATTCTTGACTATAGTTGGAAGACTTTTCTACCTTGTGTCTAATGAGGTCCTCGGCATTCCACTTGACTCCATTTATTCCTACCTTTCCTTAAGCTCTCTTCTGTCCTCCTAAATGGTTTATTTAAACATGATACATATTGGTTACATCTCATTATGACTTTTCTTATAACTCTGAAATAGTAATTTTGCTGATGTGAGACTTAGGTTCCTTTTTAGTTTTCATTTCTTTTTTACACTGGCCTCCTGTTTCTCTGTGTCTATGCTGTGATGTCACATTCACTGTCTTAGAGTCCTGTTCACCCTCCCTGGCACTGTCACAGAGGTTCAAGCCCCTGCCTTGCCCATGGTGACTGTCTGACTTTCTAGGTATCATAATTTCTTTGGCATATGGATTGCTGTAACTACTACATTTTCAATTTAGGCTGCAGAGTGCTGTCATTCTGTCAACAGATGACCCTGTGCCTTTGTTTTCCAGCCATTTGAAGTCGTCCAGGGTTATGACAAGTCCCTTTACATTTCTCAGGTACTTCATTCTACCTCAATTTCTAGCCTACATGTAGCCATAATCTTTTTGTTTATTTGTACCAGGCAACTCATATGATTTAAAATAGTTTCCTTTTGTTCCTCTTCGGGTTTGTTTGCTTTTGTTCTTTACACTCTTGAAAGAAATGGTTTTCTCTTCTCTATGCAGTGCTCCTTATTTTGTATTTCACTCTTCAGTAAATGGTGTTTTTGTCCTCACTTTATTGCTTCCTTTCTTTCTTACTTACATTTAAAAAAAATCTGTAACATGAACTCTTATCTCTCACATCTCAATTTTCTTTTTATGCTGTGTCTCTTGTCACTGTGTATCTAGGGACGATTATGTTGTTTTGTAATCCTGCACTTGTTGCTTCAGTAAAGTTGAATATTCTTTGCTTTTGATGAACAACTTACTTTTCCTTTGAGAACTACAGTTCTCTTTTATTGTGTTCAATTTTTAAAGTGGTGGTCAGTCTGATTTTGTTTTTGTTCGCTATAAAGCTTTTATTTTCCTTAGACTTTAGTTTCTTGCATCTGTTATACTTTGCTTTCCACTATTCTTTATAAGACCTGTATTCTTTTATTGTAAGTGGTTGAAACATTTATCATACTATAGATTCTACATACACAAATATTTTACACTTAAACAGTCAATTGCCTTGGTAAATTAAAAAAGCATTCAGTGTACATTTTCAGAAGAGTTATTTGCTAATCAATATATCAAGAACTAAAAGGGATGCATAGAAAGTGCAGGAAGCAGATCAAACCAGGCTAGGTCAGCTGGAAAGGATTTGGGGGCAACTTAGGTTTAGTTAATTAAGTTAACTTGAGAGATCTGCTGCTTTTCTGGTTGTGTAAGAAAATGCCAGATACAACAATCTGTCCCTCATGGTTCAAGTAGAGTGTTTCAGTTTGGGAGACACCAAAGTGAAGTGAGCCAAAGACTACTAGGCTCTGACAATCTCTAGAGCATTACAGCCTATTTGTTTCAATATAGAGAAAATTGAACTGAAAATGACCCTTAGAACCCTTCCAACAAGGAGAATCTTGATGAAGGATTGCCTCAATAAACCGTGAATGGTCAAAGAGCATCATTCTCAGTTCTATTATCAGGATTTTTCTTAATTTGTATATCTTTGCCACCATGCCTGCATTTTTAATCTCTTATGTTCAACTCATAGTAGATTCTGTAACCACCAAATCGGTAGATTAAATAACAGAGTTCATTAAAATGTTATGCGATACAATATAAGAACTATCTATTTTCAAGGAGTTAAAGGCTTATTGTTACCGTTGGAATGGTTTCCTCATGTTGTCATTAGTTGTGGCTCTGAAGGCCAGCAAGAGAGGCCTGAGGTAGCATGTTGAGTCTGTCTTGACTTGTGATGTCCTTCCCCAGGCATGCGTTTCTTTTGCTAAGCTGCAGGGTTACCTGGTTTCTTGAACCATGAGTGGAAAAGATCCTTATATATTACAGGTTTGTGCTATTCAGTTATAATGGTAGAAAAGTGACTTAGAAATTTATATAGAAGCAAATAATTGAGCTAATTCTGAAAAAGTAAAAAAATAAAAAGTGTAATATGTAAGAAATAATGCATCTCCAAAGGTATATGAATTCAGACAGCACAAATGTAAGTGATAGTTAAGCTGTAAAGTAGGTAGAAAAGTGCAGGGTACTTGAAAGTTACAGAAAATTAGAAGAGAAGAAAACATTCTAAGTATACATCTCTGAGAATAAAGAAAGACAGTCACTGGCATTAGGTAAAGAAATCAGTGATGTGAATATCTATCTACTGTTTAGTTTATCAAAGCAATATGGCCTGTGCATTACAGGTCATACTAAATATTTGCGTGTCCTGAGACACGATGGCAAAGAAGACAATTAGTGACTTGGCTCCAGTGAAGAGAAGGTCGGAATAACAACTTAATAAAACCAACAGGTAACCAAAGGGCAGACGTTAAATACTGGAAGGGCTGTGACAGAAAGAGATGGCCAAGGGAGCCAATTAGTTTTGTGGGTTAAGATCTGTCTGTAAATGATGAGATGATGTTAGTCACATGGTGATTTATAGAGCATGTATTTCCAACAACTGGAGCCATATCCGGGCAGAGCATGGAGCAGAGATAGGCATGTTTTTTTTTCTATTCATGTAAAAAATGTTCATAGGTGTGGTGGAGAGGCTAGGAAATGAGGTCACAGAACAAGCTTCTCACCATGAAGAACATTGCTAGTTACCGTAAACTGCTTCCCATAGCTGGGTGTCAAGCACTTGTTCAAATGCTGAACACTTTTTTTTGTTGTTTGTTTTTGGTTTTTGGTTTTTGGAGACAATATTTGTCTGTGTAACAACCCTGACTGTCCTGTAACTTACTCTGTAGTCTAGCCTGGCCTCAAACTCAGAGATCTGACTGCCTCTGCACTCTGAGTGCTGGGATTAGAGGCATGTGCTACCACCTCCCAGAATGATACACACATTTTTAAAGTTTGTTTTTTTTTGTAACATTTCTGCTTGAGACTAATATTCTTCATTTTTACTTTTCTCATTATTTCTTCTGGATGGAGCCATATGTTTGTTAGGTAATTGTTCCACCACTGAGCTGTATGTCAAGTATCCCCTATTGCTTTTTCTTTCTTTGCTTTTCATTTTGAGGCATGGTCTCACTCGGTTGTTAAGGCATTTGTTTTAAACTCTTTTCTTGTTTATGTGATTCAATACTCAGACAAAAGCAACTTAGGCAGGAAGGGTTTGTCTTGACTTAACTTCAAGGCTACAGCCTATCACTGATGGACGATCCCAGCCACAGGAGTTAGAGACCATTGGCCACATTGTATCTGCAGTCAAGAAGCAGACAATGAAGAATGAATGATTGTCCTCAACTCACTTTCCCAGATCCCAGACCATGGAAAGTGGGCAGCTCTTCCCATCCACGTTAGCCTAGTAAAGACAAATCCCCTACACACAAACAGAGGCTGATCCAAGTTAGTCCTTCACAGGCATGCCCAGAGCCTTGTTTCCTAGGTGGACAGATCCTGTCAAAGACAAACTATTAAAACATATAATTCCTTTTATCAGAGGTATTTAACAGTAAGATTCTTTGACTATTTTGTCAGTCCTTGGACTCTTTAGAAGATCTGCTGGCAGGGGTTGCTACTGGCACAAGAAAAGGCCAGCTAGGTCTTTGTCTCAAGCTATAGGGCCTTTGTGTCAGATCTGTAGGGTGAAGTAAAAGTTAGCCATTTGTCATCTTTATCATCTATCTGTGACCGCCTTTCCTATATTTCTATCTGTCAGTGTCAGTAATCTGTCTGGTTCCTAGTCCTTCATTAGAAGCATCTATTCTTTTAAGGGCTAGCCATTGGTGCATACCCATAAAGACAGTGTCTCTCATCTCTCAGACCTGACAGAAAAAAATAAATGACTGACTAGTAAGGATCCAGGATGCTGAGCCAAAGAGAACTACAAATAAATGTAACCTAAATACAGAATGAAATTGCTTCTGGAAACAGTTATCATTTCCTAGACTTCACTTATACATGGACTGTTTCCAAGAAGTCAGGCAGAAAAGAACTTTAAGAGACCAAAATGTCAAACAAGAAAATTGGCAACTTCTCAGTATTGAATAAGACATTTAAGATCCACTGATTGAGAGGTGACAGAGGTGACAGAAAGGATGACCTAGACCTGTACTGAAGAGCTCTGATGGGCTAGCACCAAGAAAAAGACAAACACAAAATACCCTCAATGGTCAATTGTGCCTGGCAAATATAAGTCAAGTCTCCTCCTGAGCAACAGAATGTGACATGGAGAGTGAAAATTGGTAGCATATCACAGCCACTATTCAGTAAGACAGTTACAAAATAGACAAGAAGGGAACTGGTTAGCCCCAAATTAGGGAAATAAATATAAATAAACACAGATAAACAGATATTGAAGATACCAAGTTTGGGAAAATATACCTTCAATACTATTTAATGTAGCCATAAAATAAGACATTCAAGTCTGACCTGGGATAGATTTACCGGAAGTGTGGGCCTATCAGCTTTCCCTTTGTTGTTTAAATTGACCAGTTTTAAATTAAGGGAAGAAGACCTCATTCTAGCCCACCCAAGATCCTTACATTCCCCACCCACCCAGGAGAAGCTAATCAATGACTTCCCGAGCCTCTCTCTGCTTCTCAGAGCTCTTGCTCTCTGTGTTCCTTGATGTGCATTTGTGTAAATTCTCAACTTTGATAAAAGTAGATATTATTTATAATTTCTGTCTGCTGTATCAGGGAGTTTCCATGCTTCACTTGACAATTTTCCTGGTTTTTACTTCTTTATTTGACAGAGAAAATGAACCTTCTTCATACCCTTAAACATTAGGTTAAAGTCTGTGAAGAAATTCTAATTCTTTGGCATTAATGTTTCTTTTCCTGGAAATTTTAACTCTTTCATCTCTCACTATTCTCTGAAATTTCTGATGTCTTCAAAGAGCAATGTCTTGTTTCTGGTGTGTGTGTGTGTGTGTGTGTGTGTGTGTGTGTGTGTGTGTGTGTTTCTTTTCTATAGGTTAGTTGTATAGTCCATCATTCCTAAAAGTAAAATCATCTGTGTCTTTTAAAATAATATTGCCATCAACATTACTTAGTCCTTTTGTGTCCTTGACATTGGACTACTATGATTTAAGACATATATCAGTGTGACCAGGAGATTTCATCACAATGACTGAAGACTTTTCAAATGCCTGAATATTTTTCCTAATAACGAAATCCTTTTTTCTCCTTGGATTGAGATGAAAGACATCATGGCAGACATTCTGTTTTTTCATAATAGTGTTAAAACACTGATTGCTTTTTATATTTATCATCACAGCAAGCAATTAAATGTTAAAGTAATTAGCAATTCTTCCATTTTCCAATTCTTATCTTAATGGATAAGAAGATATAAAAACAGATTGGCTAATAAAATATTGGAGGCATGATGATTCTAGCAAGGAACAGTGAGAACATTGCATGAAGTAAAAGAACATTGGAGATTTAGAGTTCAGGACACCTAAGGATGTGAATGCTGAAAGAAGATGCTCGAGTGATGGACAGGGATCCAGGCTTTGCAAACCAAGTTGAGAGACTGGACTTTGACATAGAGCTAATGGCATATCGTTTCAATATGTTTTATTTTTATTTATTTATTTATTTATCTATTTATTTTGTTTTTTGAGACAGGGTTTCTCTGTGGCTTTGGAGGCTGTGCTGGAACTAGCTCTTGTAGACCAGGCTGGGCTTGAACTCACAGAGATCCGACTGTTTCTGCCTCCCGAGTGCTGGGATTAAAGGCGCGCACCACCAACGCCCGGCTTCAATATGTTTTAAACAATACTTAAAATCTAAGATTTCTTTCCTTCTTTATTTCAATGTGATCAATCAGAGAAAGAAGGAATAAAAACAGGCAGTTTAGGAGTCTATAACCACTGTTTGTGGATATATTGTTATAAATAGTGAGAAGCAATTCTACTGGGAAACTCCTTAGGGGTGTAATGGATTTGGTAGCTGTGATGGTTAATCTTGCTTCCTATTGTAGATGGATGGAGAATAACATAGGAGACAATCTCTGAGCATGCCTGTAAGGACAATTCTATGTGGAATTAGGAAGAAGGATAAGAGGCAGAACTCTGAAATACTGTCATGACAGACACCATAGGAGTCAAGTAGAGAAGAGTAAGGTGGTGGCAAGAGTGTTCCACCATGGATGTTGTATCCAGTTTTTAAAACTGAAAGGTCAGAGATTTTACCTTACAGTGAGCTAGCAAGGGCGTGGGTTGTGGATTCAAGGATTTTTGAGAGTAGATTTGAGATTCTTGACTTACGGCCAGAGGACTGCACTGATGTGTGCCTGAGCAGGTCCATATTGAACAGGGGCTATGAAAATTGGCTCTGGGTAAATGCTGCCCACAGTGAGTTCCCATCCCAGCTCTGGACCTCAGAGCTGAGGATCTCCCACGTTTTATTTTATTTCTAATATTTTTATTTTATGAGTAAGTGTATTTTGCCTTCATTTATGTGCACTGCAATGCATGTGTGACTGGTTGTGGAGGCCAGAAGAGGGTGTCAAATCATCTGTAAATGAAGTTAGAGATGGTGGTGAGTGTCCTGTATGTGGTAGATACCAAACCAGAGTCCTCTACAAGAGCAACAAATGCTTTCAGCTGCTGAGCAATGTCTCCCACTCCTATCCCAGTGTTTTAAGTAGATTGCCACCAAAGTTGTTCAATTTCCCTGGGAGGAAATCTTACCTTCATTTTAATGTTCAGCAATTACTGTCTTGGAGGAATCTCCCAGTTCTCAGAAAAACAGTGCTTAAAAATCCATGAAGAGATAGTTTAAAATAAAAGGTTATCAGGGATTCTGCTCTTATCATGTACATAATGTGAATAATGGACAGAAGCTGGTCTTCATTGAGGAAGAGGATTAGAGATCAAACTAACATCCAATATGAATTCTGTGCTGCACACACACAAAAAATTTCTCTAATTGGCTCTCCAAGACAACTGTATTGTGTAGGTTTTTTTTTTTAAATAGTGTTCAATTTGCGCATAAAGTCAGACAGCAGGAGATTAACAAAGTTGTTTAGAACCACACAGTAGTCCTGAAGTCCCGATCTGAATTAAGATACTCTGATTCTGAAGCTCTACCATACCCTGACTTATGATTTAGGGAGAAAGAGGATAAAGTTAGTTGGATGTTTGTATTGAAGCAATAGTTACCAGTGGATTTCCTGAAACTCATTCAGTAGAGCAAGGAGAAGGCTCAGAGTGGAGTAAATAGGACAATTTTGGCAAGCTATGTATGCACTGATACTGACAATGAAGAGCTCATTCAGGTATGGGATTGCAAAGAAGGGGTAAGGCAAGAATCATGGAAGGGTTTTAAATCAATCCAGGAAGAGTTCTGATTGCTTATATATGGAAAGTATCCACTAAAAAAGGGACTGGAGAGACAGTATGAGTTATTTGACACGTGAAAGAAAGAGCCGTAGACAATATCAAAGGCACAATAGCTGAAGAAACCACAGCAGTGTGGACTTATGGCTCTGCCAGGTCTGAGGGGCTTCCTGTTGATAACTTTCTTTTGATCTTTGAGGTGGAGGGTGGAATTCTGCCTGAGAGTCAAGTGCAGATAACTAAATGTAGTGGTGTGATTTCTAAGGACAGTTGTTTTCTGTGGAGGACAGGAGAGGAAGGAGGCAGGAAGCTTTGTGTGAGTTCAGTTAGCAGGTTTTCATTTGGTTTGCTCCTATTAGAAGGATTTGGGAACTAAGGGCATTGAAGAAAAGTGTGGCTGATGTAGTGGACCATGAAATCTCAATGCAGGGCATAATGTTCTTCAAAGATGGCTTGGTCTGCCTCAGAGCAATCTTCTAATGTCTTCCTTAGATAGACATACATACTAGTTCATGAGTTGAACTGACATTCTAATACTATGTTCTTCTTACCATGCACTGGCTTCTCTATAAGCTAGATTCACCATCCTTGAAGAGATGTTGAAGACACCACTTCTGCTGTTTGGGACATTTAATACTGATCACATGCCAAACTATGTTTGCCAATGTCTATAGTTCACAACACAAAGAACTCAAGACTCAGTGATTTCACAGTGCTTGTGGTTATGAATAAATGCTATTATTAGTGTGGATGTGAAAGAAAGACAGAGACAGAAAATGTTCTCTTCCTGCTGTCATTTTAACAAGTAATGACCTCATTTTGCAGCACGTACTAAAATTGGAACTATACAGCCATTATGGTGGCCCTTGTACAAAGAAGACATGCAAATTTGGGAAATGTTCCATAATTAAAAACCATAATGTATTTACACTGAGGGCAAAATAATATTTTGTGTTTCTTTAAAAGTCACAATCACTTATTCATGTGGCTTGTGCACCTGCTGGGCCTGATACAACTTCTCAGAATTCAGCACCAACTCAGCTGTTGCCACACACATTTTTCTTTTATGTTTATTGTGCAATGCAATGCCTATCTACAGACAATTCTATCCTACAAAGCTATCGTTTTATCAAAGGGAATGTGCTAAGATCTAATAGTAAATCTATCAACTATCTTTAGTTTGTATCTTATTTGACATTGCTGTGTTTTCTTCGCAACTTAAAAAACCCATGTTTCTCCAGATTACTTTTTATTTTTTCAACATTTATTTTGTAAGCATTTTAGTTAAAATATAATTATTTTGTTTTTATACATTTTAATTAAAATGCAATCCATCAATTTCCCCTTTGTGTTGCCTCCGGCGAGCCTCTTCCAAGTCCCATGCCTCTAGCTTCTCCCATGTTCCCCAACCCTCACATTGATAACCTTTTTTATTCTTTGATTATTATTGCTGCATAATATGCTTGTGTATATATGTATGCAGTATATAACTACAATCTGCCCAGTCTGTTTTTGTCTTTTGTGTGTATAAGGTTTCAAGGCTGACTTCTTTGTATTGGCTTAACCTCCTAACTGGTTATCTAATACAAAGAGGTCAGCCTTGAAACCTTACACCCACAGGAGCCCATCACTAGACAACGAACTTCTCTCTACAGTCATTTGTTGCTTATTGTTCTTATAAGCTTATAGTTCTAGTGTTGGGATCCAGTGAGATTTCCCCCATTCTGTATTAGTATGTCTATTGATATTGCCATTGTTCAGGTCCTTTTATGCTGTTATTTCTATAAGAGACTTTTTCATAGCAGCCTTCTGGTATTTTGGCTCTGACAACCTTTCCACCACCTCTGCATACCCAGCAGTGACTCCTATTAACCACAACAATGACCAGAATGCCAACATACCTACAAAGGTGCAGTAAGTGACACTCACATGTTTGTAACCAGCAGCTGTCTAATTGGACTTGAAGTTCATTCAACAGGAAATCATCTCTGGTACTAGAAACCTAGCCAAGTTCCCAACCTCACAGGGACAATGAAGCCATGTATCTTAGAAGAGAGTCCAATACTAGCACTTTCTAGACAAACACATTCTTAGCTATATTCTAAATCTTGTGCTTATACTCAGGAAAGTGTAACTACCTCCCCTCATCAGATAAGCTTCTCTTCACATGAATGGAGATGATTACAGTAAAACACAATTGAACACAATGGAGTTGTCCAGGGACTGTGGGGAGCTGAGACCCGATGGATACATCTACACTATAGCTCCTGCACTCAAGGCTCAGGGACCATTGTGTGAGAGGGTGTGGAAAGATTATTAAGAGTCAGAATCCCCAGATTCTTTCTTGCAGTAACTTAAAGTACCTATATGCACATGTTGGGAACAATGATGTTTACAGGACAGCATTGAAAACAGTGCCTTGAGAATTTATTCTTTTATTAAAAGGTACTGATTGTTATGGTAAGTCCTTATTGGAACATCCCTGAAAAGCTGAGACTCTAAGATCCTTTTGGTAGATTTATTGTCAATCTAAGAATTTAACATTTAATATCTGAGTTTAAAAGATGGGCTGTGTGCTGCAGAGATCGCTCAGTGGTTAGGAGAGCTTACTCTTCTTGCAGAAAATCCAGTTTCAGTTCCCAGAACCCAGATTAGGCAATTCACACCCAAATTTAAGTAGATCCTGGGAGGTCTGAGTTCCTGAGGGCACCTATATACACATGATACACATAAACTCACGGAGGCACACTCAAACAAATTAAATAAATTTAAAAAGTAAAATAAGTGAGTAAAGGATAGGATGGGCTTATTAGATTTTTAGACAGTTGAAGTTAAGTCTAAAAAAAAAATAAAGAACATGAAATCCTCCCTTCTGCAAAAACAGCATTGCAGTGAGTGCTCAGGCACACCTCTCAGATAGCTCCTCGCATGAAAGACATACACTATCAGAGGCTGAGATGTTCGACTGTGGATGGGATCCTGACACTTGAACTTGATAAATGAGGTGCTTTACACAAGGTTTTGTCTTCTTGCTGGTGGCAGGTCAAATGGATTGACTGCTGGGTGTGGCAATACAATGTCTTAGGACCTGTCTTAGCCTTTTATTGCTGTGAGAGACACTATGACAAAGGCAATTCTTGTAAAGGAAAACATTTCATTGGGGCTGTCTTTCTGTTTGAGAGGTTTAGTCCACTATTGTCATGGTGAGCAGCATGGTTGCATGCAGACAGACATGGTGCTGAAGAGGTAGCCCAGCGTTCTCCATCCAGATAGGCAGGCATCAGGAAGAGAGTGACAATGGGCTTGGCTTGCGCTTCTGAAACCTCAAAGTCCACTCCCAGTGACACACTTCCTCCTATAGGGCCATACTAACTCTAACAAGGCCACACCTGCTAATAGTGCCACTCCCTAAGGGCTTGTGGGGGCTATTTTAATTCAAAGCATCACAGACCTCTTGCTTAAATATGAGACATCATTGAACATTGGTATTACAGAGGTCCCTGAAGGACTCAAATGACTGTGCCCGAGTCAGCATCTGCCTCTGACTAATATTGCTTCTGCTATTTATGGACAGAATTTTGTCTGAAGAGGGCTCCTCAGTAAACCTGCTGTACACATTTTACCCTAATCAGTACAAGAGAACATGATCCCAGAAAACCTTCTGATGACTACATGAAGCATCCTTTGGTCACATACTATTTTACTTATGAATATACCTGAAGAACAGTTTTGAGTTTATTTATTGGACTGTGTACTATTTAGTTAATATGCCACAATAGTATACGATGCACAAACTCCTGGGGAACAAGTCAAACTATTTTATTTCACAAATAGATTTGCAAAATTCTTATTATTCATAATATGATAAAATATACAAGACGCAGAATTGTACTTAGTCTTTGAAATACCTCTCCTCTCCAATGTAAATTAATATACAGATCCCAAGATATGGTAAAAATTTTGTGACTCTGAAAATGATTCACACCCTTAGTATCTATTCTGCTTCATCATTTAACAATATCAGGTCTCAAGTTACAATTTTCTCAAGTGAACAAACTTTCTGAACAGATTTTATAGGTGCAACACATACAATAATATCAGTGTAATGGGTTTTCCTCCTTTACTTTCTGTTTACAGACATGAAACTGTGAGTTTACTGCCTTTATGTAAGTTAGTCTTCCTGTAAGTTGAATAAATATGAAGTCAGATTTTTTATATGTTGAGTTTTAAAAGGTTAAGTATTTCAGAGTGGGGGAACAGAGCTGCCCCACTGTGTCTGTCAGTAGAGAAAAGGCCCTACACAAGGCTTGGGAAAAGAATCACTCACTTGGAGGAGGGCACAGGACTGGAATTCAGACTCAGAGCCGAGGGGCTGGAAAGCCACAGTAGTCATGCAGCATCATCTGGTGTCTTTGAGGGGATCTTGGGTCAGTTTGTGACAAGGCCTCAACACACTGGGCTCCCAGGGAACTTGTGTTCTAGGAGCCTGGAGTTTTTGGATAAGTGGAAAAGCAAGAGGGCTATGGAACCATGGCTTACATGGTTGCTTTTATTGCTATTGTGGGAAAGAATATACAATTGTCTTTTCTCAAAATTTCAAGGGTCAATCTTATTAAAAACATACAATGATGTAGCTGCTCCAATTTTATTCACAGTTGAGTCAATCTTGTAACAACTGCATATGAGGTAACAGTTGAAGGATAGCCAGTCTTGAAAAATTTTAAATTTATGATTCATTTTTACCAAGAGATGGTGCTCATGTATCTGTTAAACTATTTAGGGAGTGAATAGGAAGAGGACATGTCTTCTTTGAATGAATCAGAAGATAGGGAAACAAGACTGTGAAATAAAGGCAATATACTTACATATTACCATCTTACATTTGAAATGCTGACAATTTAAAAGTACAATTCTCTGAAGATTCATTACTATACAGTACCCTCTCACAGGAGAAGTAGCCCATCACATTAACCTGAATGCAAACCTAGTATAGGCTATTGTGGCCATTTTATTCCCTTTATACCAACATCAAAGCTAGAATGGAAGCATAAGAATGACAGAAAAGGAGTGCTTTTAGATAACCAAATGGTTTAGTAAATTAGTGGAAGATTCTCTTCCAGTGGTGGTGACTTTATTAGTCTTGTGTAGTTGTCAAGGTTTATAGTAATAGGCATGGGGTCCCTGTTGTTGAACAGGTCTTAAATACAATTAGAGAGCCAAGGTATGTGTGCTATTACTTCACTGTTAGAACTATCTTGCCTTGGTTGTAGTTAGTGTGGTTCATAGGGATAATAACTGGGTAAGACTGTTGTTTACTTCCCATCTTTGGAAGCAGTCATGATACCTTCTGGTACCATGAAAGGTAGCCCTCAGGGAGGGGGCATTAAGAGCACACCAATTGGTTGTCCAGTGCCAAATGGCCAGATGTGAAAACATACATAAAAATAGTATTATATAGACTTAACAGGTTATGTTTATGAATATGTAAGTACATACACATATACATGCAATATCAAATAGTGAAAAAGAAGGCCATGATTTTGAAGGAGGGTAGGAAGGAGTATACGATAATATTTGGAGGGAGGAAAATGAAGGGAGAGATGCTATAATTATAGTACTATAGAATAAAAAAGGTTGGCAATAAAAGGAACAACAAAAAGGAAATTATAAAGTACAGAATCAAGATTTCATTTAGAATTCCAAAGTTTATTGTCTTGACAAAAGATTACGACTTGGCTTCTACATCTGCTAAAGATGTACAATTTAGCATCTTCACTAATACTGAATATCTCTTGTATCTCTGAATTAGGACAAACCCTACTCCTCTTTGAGCATGATAGGTAAACTGCACCGCCAGCCCTGAGACTTTATGAAGTAATGTTTCCCTGTGTAATCTAGATTGTCCTTGAACTCATGATCCTCCTCTTTTAGTCCCCAGAGTATCGGAATTCCATATGTTTGTCACCATATCCTCTTTTGAGAAATAATGCACACTAATGATTTTATTTCACTCTTTTCATGTACATGCACACACAGATTTATATGCATACATATTTTGAAAATAATCTGAAAGTCAGAGGAGATGCTGATTAATGATGGCAAACACTGGCAGCCAAGATTGACGCTACATGATATGATTCCAAACCCAACTGTTTTGCTACACCCATCTCTAGAAATATTTTATTTAACACAAGAATCCCATATTTTTCTATTTTCTAGACACAGTGGTGTATACCTGTAATATCCGCTATTTGAGAGACAGATTGGCTGCATAGTGAGTTTAATGCCTTCCTAGGTGGCATGAGACTCTGTTTCAAAAACCTGTAATCCAAACTAAAAAATCCAGAAAATACTATTTAAACTTTCCCTTTGATTGTTACTCTTGTATATAGTCAATTTTCATAGATTTGAAACTGATAGACATATTCTTCAGAGTCCTACATTTTGGGACAGAATGGCAACAAGGTTAGTGGTGTCATTTTAGAGAAGTTCCTGGAAAATGGTGCATATAAAATAAACAGTAATGCTTACTTCAAGGGTAGTTGTGAGTTATAGAAATAGGAGACAGAGTGTTTGTATTTAGGAAGCCTTCAGTATACTGGAGTAGCTATTTCTGAACAAGATCTAATGAGATGTGCCTCCAATCTATAAGGAAACTCTAAATGATCGGTGAGACAAGGAAGTCCTATATAGAAAATCACTAAGGCAAACATGCATCCTCTGGGAAAAATCAGAAAATAAATTTTTGCATAGGTATGTTCGGCTCTGAAATATTCATTAAGTATATAGCATCAGAAATTATTCATATAAAGATGATTTTAAGCTCCAAAATAATTCTTTACTAAGAGACTCATAAAACGACACATTTTGAAGTTGCAATTTGTTTTAATGCATTCATAATGTTATATAACTGATGTGTTTTGTAAAGTAAATTCCATAAAGTGAGATGAAAGCTAAAACCATTATTCCAAACCATCAAACCCTAGTACTTTTATTACCGAATCGAGATTATGTCAAACTCTGTGGCATTAATTATTCTGCATATTTCTTTTATGCATAAAGTTTTAGACTAGTTTATCTCCTGGGAAAAGCCTGTAACAAATCCTTCCATATCAAACTCTCACCAAAACAACAGTTATCTTGGAAATAATGAGAATACCATTAATTTGATCAGTGAAGGTTTTACATACAATCAAAGTATGTAGGCTTCTTTGCATATTTTTGTATTGTGGCTACTGTTACATTTAATTTAAACCCATATATGTATTTCCAGGTAATTATAGTTATTTCTATTGAAGTTTTATTTTCAACTATAATTCTCCACTCTAATTTTAATTTGAATGTCCCCCAAAGTCATAATACAAATGTATGCTAAAAAACCTAAGGTTCCCTCAGTGAATTTATTTTAACACATCACCTCCTGAATTTCATTATGTGGATTAGTCTGGAAAAATGGAGAACAGCTGGCCTTCGTCTGCTGTGTAGCATCTTCCCCTACTCTTCTCTAGGCTAAATCACCCCAATTCCCTTAGCCTCTCATCCTAAATCCTATTTTCTAACATTTAAATCACTCTGCTGATCAACCAGGCCCTCTTCAAATTTACTCACCTCCCTGTTATGCTAAGCAGCCATAATTCATTAAGCAGCTTTCAATCAGCAAGAAATCAGCCGCTACTCACTGAGTTCCCTGTTGCATAGGAAATGGTTTGTGTACGGTGGGCACTGACACACACACATCATACCTGATTTCCGGGTACTCCTTACTCTTTGGATTCTCACATTTTTTTATAGCCTTTGATACCAACTGATAGATTTATGCCGCCTGCACTATGTGCTGAGTCAATTTCCTTGTTTCATACCCCCTTTTTTGTTGGCCTCTGATGTGTGAGTGGCTGGTGCTACTGATGCAGGGATAGGAATACAGACCTCTCTGCTCGGTGCTTCTATGCTAACATGGAAGACATACCATAAACAAACAGAAATAAACAGTAAATAGTATGAAACATAAAATGCTAGAGTTTTCAAAAAGAAAACAAAGCATTTAAAAATAGTAGAAAGTTTAGGAACAGGACATGCAATGATAAACATGATGTCAAAGCTGATTGTACCTTTTATTTCCTGGTTCAGATAAAAAGAATCAATTTTATTATAACAATAATGATAGTGACAGAAGCCAGTGAATGTCAGGTCTGGTGCTGCATGCCTGCAATCGCAGGATTGAGGAAGCTGAAGCAGAACAACTGAGAGTTCAGATTAGCCTGGGCCAGAGAGGGAAGCTGTGACTCATAAAGTCAAAACCAAAACAAAGAAAAGTGAAAATCACAATTGACGATCACAGAATCCTTACACCAATTGCTCTACAAACATGGTCTCATTTTCATTCCATTAAACCACCACACAAATTTTACAAACTCATTATAATTCTAAGCCACCTCTTCTTTTTTTTGTGGTGCTATATATTTTTTCTCTCTTTTTATTATTATTAATTCAAGTTAGGGAACAGGCTTGTTTCACATGTAATTCCCCTCTCCCTCTCCCTCTCCCTTCCCTTACCCCCTTTCCTTCTTCCCCACCTCCAACCTACCACCCACCCCATCCACCCACCACTCCCCAGGCAGGGTAGGGCCCCCAACCGGGGCTCCACCAAGTCCACCAAATCTTCCTGTGCTGGGCCTGGGTCCCTCCCCATGTGTTCAGAGACAGAGTGCATCCCTTCAAGTGGGATGAGCTCTCGAAGTCCCCCACATACACTAGGGCAAAAAGCCAGTCCACCTCCAGAGGCTCCCAGGAGTGCAGGGGCCTCCCCGATGGCATCCATGATCAGGGGGCTGGATTAGTCCCGTACTGGCCTCCCAAAGAGAGTCTGGGGTCGATATGCTTTCCCTTTTTCAGGCCAACTGTTTATGTGGGTTTCTCCAACCTGGTACAGACCCCTTCGTTCTTCATTCCTCCCTCTCTTCAACTAGGTTCCAGATTTCAGCTCAGTGTATTTCTGTAGATGTCTGTCTCTGCTTCCATCAGCCACTGGATGAGGACTCTAGGATAGCATAGAGAGTAGTCATCACTCTTATTCTAGGGGAAGGGCTTCTAGGCCATCCTCTCCTCCACTGCCCGGACTGTCAGATCGTGTCATCCTTGTAGGTCTCTGGAGATCTTTCTAGTTCCAGATCTCTTCTCGGACCTATAGTGGCTCCCTCTGATATGGTATCTCTCATCCTGCTCTCTCTCCTCTATTCTTCCCCCAACTCAATATATCTGCTCCTCCATTTCTTCTCCTCTCCTCTTCTTCTTGTGCTCTTATTGTGGCAGCACCCACTCCCCTACCCTCATGCTCTCAATTAGCTCGGGAGTTTATGCCACTTCCCATTCCTGGGGTCCATTTATCCCTTAGAGTCATTCATGATTTCTAGTTTCTTTGGGGAAGAGGATTATAGGCTGGTAAACCTTTGCTCTATGTCTAAAAATCATATATGAGTGAGTACATACCATGTTTGTCTTTTTGTGATTGGGTTACCTCACTCAGGATGGTTTCTTCTAGTTCCATCCATTTGCCTGTGAATTTCAAGATTCCATTGCATTTTTCTGCTGAGTAGTACTCCATTGTATAAATGTACCACATTTTTTCTTTCCATTCTTCAGTTGAGGGGCATCTAGGTTGCTTCCAGGTTCTGGCTATTACAAACAATGCTTCTATGAACATGGTTGAACATATGTCCTTGTTGTCTGGACATGCAGTATTTGGGTATATACCCAAGAGAGGAATGGCTGGATCTTGAGGTAGATTGATTCCCATTTTTCTGAGCAACCGCCATACTGATTTCCAAAGTGGTCTTACAAGTTCACACTCCCACCAGCAATGGAGGAGTGTTCCTTCTTCTCTGCAACCTCTCCAGCATAGGTTGTCATTGGTATTTTTGATTTTAGCCATTCTGACAGGTGTGAGGTGGTATCTCAGAGTTGTTTTGAGTTGCATTTCTCTGATGGCCAAGGATTTTGAGCACTTTCTTAAGTGTCTTTCAGCCATTTCAGATTCCTCTGTTGAAAAATCTCTGTTTAGTTCTGCACCCCAGTTTTTAATTTCATTGTATGGTGTTTTGGAAGCCACCTCTTCTTAATACTAAGCCTTAGATCTCAAGACTTTGGAACTCTGCTTTTTAAATTCCTGGTACTATTTGAAACTGAACCCAGGACCTCATTCATGCTAGACAAGTCATCTACCAGCAAACTATGCCCCCAGCACTCTTTTTACGTCTTATTTTGAGATCCAGTCCCACTAAATTATCTAGGCAGTCCTGGAATATGAAATCCTCCCGCCCCAGTTTCCTAGAAAGCTGGTCTTACAGGCTTGCATCAGCAGGTCTGGTGGCTGTCTTCCTAAAGTCATCCAATTGCCAAGTAGCAAGGTCTGAAGGAAAAATGTGCCTTTGTGTCTATATTCTCAATATCTTAACCCTTATGTGTTCATTAGGACACTGTATAATTGATTATGATACATGCATTATTATAACTAAACATAGTTATTTCATCATTCATTCTAGCATTCTGAGAAAGTTTATGCATTGGTATTTGGTTAAACTGATGCTTTAGAACAGTCTCCCAAGTATCTGAGAGACAAAGTTCTGTTAGCGTAAGAGTACAAAGGGAGAGTCTCTGCTTTTGCAGTGATTCTGAGAAACAAAACTATGTAAAACAAAAGCTTTGTCAAACCTTTGCCATTCTGGGACAAAGTCCACATTTCTCTTTTATCGTTGCAGTGTCTCTTTGTGAATCTGTTTCCTTTACTGGGCTCTATGTTGTAGGTTTCTTTGAATACTGTGAGTTCCCCCGGTTATCTTTTAGCTGTTTAACCTTCGTCTAGTGGTACCCATCGGCATGGGAGGTTACTGGAGCAGCTGGATAAAGGGACAAAGGTTTTGAGTTATGATACTGAGTGGCAGTGAAGGGTTTTACATCTGGAATTTGATAAGGTTGTTCCTGAGATGTTTTTCAAAGCCCCTGGGAATTGAGGGTAAAAATATGGACAACATAGACATGTTTTTTTTTTTTTTAATGGGGAGGGGTGTTGCCCAAGCTCCTACTTAAACTAGTGATGAAATTATTCACAAATGTGACTTTTTCTTAAATCAGGAAATTATAGGCTAACCATACGAATAGTTAATTTTATCATGGATTCAGCGTATTTGGTGTAACGCTTGTGTGAGAGAATTCTTTCTGGAAGACAAGTTAATGTAGTCTCTCCCACTGGACACTGTTAACTTCACTGAAGAAAAATGGTGACATTTCCTCATGGCCAGAATCCTTCATAATCCCTGCTTCCTGGCTTCCCGTCAAACATTCCTGACAACTCAAATTCCACTTGTACCACTCTTCCCTATTGATTACTAAGAGAATTTCCATTTTTGCAGCATTGTTTCTTCTTTACCCCTGGTCATCCATTTCTTCCCACCTCCCCACTCACATATGCTAGCCTCTCAACCCAACAGATGAGCTTCGTGGGAAGGAAACAGTGAGGATGGCTTTTGCTGGATGCCTCCAGTGAAAATGGTCCCTCCTCTCTCCCAGTTCTGTTCCTCTTGCCACTACCCTCATTTTCCTTGCTTTGTATTCTTATAAAGGCTCACCTTGTTTGGATTTAGTGGTCAACCTCTGGGTAAATTTATGACATTCTGCTGTCTTTCTGTAGAAGATGGAGCCAAACTCATTATGGTGAAATGATGTTTGTAGCTTAAAAGTTTTTGGATGGAACCTTCATCACTTGAGGGGAAAGATACTGTATAACTCTAATAAAGAAGGAAAGCTTAAAAAAGAGGATGCCCAGTGCTGAGTGTATTGAGAATATATCTTACATCATACTTATATTATATATTTATTATATATAAAGAGGTGGTAGTACAAATTACAATTTTTCTAAAGAATTTGTTTCATTAAAAGAAAGTTCATCAGATGCATTTCCCTTCTGTTTTGATGATGAAAGAAAAAGAAATGGTTTCAAATGTGGCAGAGGGATTTGTATTAAATTCAGCTGGTTTCTACAGAGCTATTTCATTTAAATATATCTCTTCAGTATATTAGAGTCAAAGGGAACTCCAAGCTGAATAATAGGACTTGCATAGCATGGTTATCCTAATTTCTGCAATCTCATTTCTATGCCATGAGAGCACTATCTGTGTGCTTGATAAGTTCACATGAGAACCACACAATGTTACTGGGATGTGAGGCTCATTCCTGATTGAGAAAATTGAGTTGTCTCATGTAACACACATAAGTTTATGGATTAGTCATGGATATAACAAAACCTGCATATTAAAAGCTCAGTCTCCATCCTCTTCCTTTCACCGACCCCTCCCCAGTTTACCCAGGAGATCTCATCTAATTCCCCTTCCCAGGTTGATCCATGTATCCCTCTTAGGGTTCTCCTTTTTACCTAGCTTCTCTGGAGCTGTGGATTGTAGCCTGGTTATCCTTTGCTTTACATATAATACATGTATATGTGAGTACATACTGTATTTGCCTTTCTGAGACTGGGTTACTTCACTCAGGATTTTTTTTTTCTAGAAAGGGATGGTGGGGGGAGGGGGAGAGAGGGGAGCAAGGAAAGAGATACATTGATAGACAGAGCCACGATGGTGTTAGGGAGAACCCTGGTAGTTAGGGTAACTACCAAGAATCTACAAGGATGACCCCAGCTAAGACTCAAAGCAATACTGGGGAGGGTGTCCCAACTGGCTTTTCCCTTTAATTAGATTGGGGAATACTCCAAATAACATAATAGAGCCTTCATCCAGTAACTGATGGAAGCACATGCAGAGATCCACAACCAAGCACCAAGCCAAATTTTGGAAATCTAGTCCAAGAGAGGGAGAAGGGAATACTTCTGACTTTCGTGCTTGTTGGTGAGTTGGTCCATTTGCTTGAGTTCTCAATCTTTGCCTGAGTTGCCCCTCTATTTATTCCGAACACGTAGTTCAGTTTTTACTGTTTCTAGAAGGCCTTTTCTCTCTTTTCATGGCAGAATTACACAAACTTCCTGCAGAAAAATCTTTCCACTACTAATATGTTTCTTCCTTTGGATTTACTTTTGATTCATGCAGAGTTGTGTCACAGTCAAGAATCAGAGAAATATAGAACTGGCCATTTGAAGAAATTTAATTATGTGTATTTGTGAACAACTTAACTAAGAAATTAGAATTAGAGGATATTTCTCTATTTCTAAGTGAGACTCAACAACGTCTACAGTATAAAATTATCATGAATACAAAGCAGCAGGTTTGGGGCTGCACTGTGGAGGCTTGTGACGAAGAGTCAGAAATCTAGTGTGCAGCACATGAAATAATATAAATTTCCAACATTTCGGAACAGATTTGAACTGGAAGATGTTCCCTCTATGTTTTTGACATTGGTATGTCCATTTCTCTCAGGTTCAATATCGAAATTTTTAGTCATTTCTTAAAATTTCAAATTGCCTGGTACATAATGGGTGCTTATATCATAGATCCTTTCAAAGAACAAGTCTGCTTTGCTGGTCCCCATGGATGCCAGTCACTTGTTCTTTTCACTTTTGTTCTTTGTATGAATGGTTCATGTCGATGTGGTGGCACATGGGTACTCGGCTTTTCTGCAGGATGTACCACTTTGAGTGCAAGGTGATAGACGATTTAGGTATATGACTGCTACTGCAGACCATCTTCCCAGTGGATCTCAGGCATCCTAGTATCTAGCCAGAGGCCAAGTTTTGAATAAGAACATTGCTCTTCAAGTTCTGATGCTGCATATCTTCATTTATCATCATTTGGGTCCTCATCTCACACACCCATTCATATTCTCTCTCTTTCCTACCTGGATACTCAAAAGAAATCAATACTCTCTTTATCCCTTTTCTCTTTTTCAGTCTATTATTGTGGGAAAAATCTTATAGTACCACATCATATTTTTTGAATAACAATTGCAACAATATTGTTCCTATATGTTCTCATGACATAATAATCCACATTTTATGTGACAGTAAGTAGAAACATTGGAGAAATGATTATTCTTTTAGAGTCATGTTTTTTTACTATGTGCATTTGAGTTGGCTCTGATCATACATTTACTTCATATAACTTCTATTGGTACAGCCCAGAAAGACACCATCTTCTTGAAGGAAGTGACTGTATATTTGACATTTTATTTTACTACCTTGTACTACAAATATAGTGCCTGCCTGGCGGATGCAGATAACTCCATATGCTATAAGTGTCATTTGGAATAAAAGTACATTCTACTGTCCTCCACACTGTTTTGTTCACTTCTAGATAATTTATTATGAGAAGGAATTGAAGGGATGAAAGTTTGGCAACATTAATCTGTCTTTTAAGTTAGCATAATTAATGTTATTATGTTAATATACCATTTTCTTTCAATTTGAAAATTAAATGGTCAAGTTCTCAGACGCATTATTGAATGTTCACATTGCAGAGTCTGGTAGCATTCTGATAGTTTGTGCTAGTGCTGAAAGGAGCCACACACTGGTAAGGATTTTTATGTGCATCTGAATTATCCCAACATCCTTATCAATTACAAATTCTGTTCCAGTGGGTCTGCATCTGTATCTCTAAGAAACTTCCGGATTGTGCTAATGTGTTAGTTTACACACCTATTTCAAAGAAAACAATGAAAACAATTCCTTATGGAATTTAGAAACAGAGGAGATTGAATACAGATGCTACAATATTTTGTCAGCATAGAGAAAAAAAAAAGAGAAATCAAGGCAGGCAAGGCAATAGCATTGTAGTTTTCAGTAACAATTTATCAACCTCTATGTAAATTGTGACAACATAAGGAGCCCCACTTTCGAGTAGAGAGTGGTGATTACAACATAACTTCACTCACTGGTGGTCACTGAAACCTCTAATGATTGTTTTCATTTTTTCAGGTGTTTTAATAAAACAAAGACAGCATACTTGTTTGGTAATGTAACTATTGGCAGAATGTAGTTTGGATTGTCATGAAAAATTTGCTTCATTACAAATAGCAATTATACAATTACAGTGATGAATATCAGTTCCTGAAGAATCTGCTATTTGCTTAAATTTGAGTCATTTACAGTTAAACTACCCCATGCACACTTATTTTTAATGCAGTAATGAGAAATCACAGTTTTACAGTTTGAAAATCAGTATTATTTTTTGGTAAGGAAAAAGAAAACTCAGTATCAATTAATAAAATGATATAATTCAATTTAGATATAAAATCTTATTATTTAATATTTTAAAAATACTTTGAGCAGTTTTTTAATTTCAATTAGAAAGAATATTTTACATATCAATTCCAGTTCCCTCTCCCTCCCCTGGCCCCCCAATTAACACCCTACCTATCCCATACCCTTTCTGCTCCCCAGTGAGGGTGAGGCTTTCCGTAGGGGGTCTTCAGAGTCTGTTGTATCCTTTGGGATAGGGCGTAGGCCCACCTCCTTGTGTCCAGGCTCAGGGAATATCCCTCTATGAGGGATGGGCTTCCAAAGTCCATTCCTATGATAGGGATAAGTACTGATCCACTACAAGGGGCCTCATAGATATCTGAGGTCTCCTCACTGACACCCACATTCAGGGGTTCTGGATCAGTCCCATGCTGGTTTCCCAGTGATTAGCCTGGGGACCAAGAGCTCCACCTTGTTCAGGTCAGCTGTTTCTGTGGGTTTCACCAGCCTGGTCTGGACCACTTTGCTCATCAGTACTCCTTCTCTGCAACTGGATTCTAGTTCAGTTCAAGGTACAGCTGTGGGTGTTTGCTTCTACTTCCACCAGCAGCTGGATGAAGGCTATATGACGGCATATAAGTCAGTCATCAATCTCATTATCAGGGGAGGGCATTTAAGGTAGTCCTTCCTCTGTTGGTTAGATGGTTAGTTGGTGTCATCTTTGTAGCTCTCCAGATATTTCCCTAGTGCCTGATTTCTCTGTAAACCAAAAATGTCTCCCTCTATTATAGTATCTCTAATCTTGCTCTCTTCTGTTCTTCTCCCAACTCAACCTCCCTGCCCCATCATGTCCTCTTCACACCTCGTCTTCTCCCTTTCTCATTCTCCTAGTTCTCCCCCCAAACTGATTTCTAAAGTGACTCTATGAGTTGGCACTCCCACCAGAAATGGAGGAGTGTTTTCCCTTCTCCACATCCTTTCCAGCATAAACTGTCATTGGTGTTTTTGATTTTAGTCATTCTGACAGGTGTAAGAAGTTATCTCATTTCCCTGATGGCTAAGGATGTTGAACACTTCCTTATGTGTCTTTCAGCCATTTTAGATTCCTCTATTGAGAACTGTCTATTTAGTTCTGTACCCCACTTCTTAATTGGATCATTTGGTGTTTTGGAGACTAGCTTTTTGAATTTTTTCTAAATTTTGGAGATTGGCCCTCTGTCAGATGTGGAGTTGGTGAATATCTTTTCCCAATCTTCACAGACCTTGAAAAAACAATTCTCAACTTTATATGGAAAAACAAAAGACCAGGATAGCCAAAACAACCCCGTACAATAAAAAAACTTCCGGAGACATCACCATCCTGATTTCAAGTTCTATTATAAGAGCTATAGTCCTGAAAACAGCTTGGTATTGGCACAAAAATAGACAGGTAGACAAATGGAATCCAGTTGAAAACCCTGATATTAACTCGAACACCTATGAACACCTGATTTTTGACAAAGAAGCTAAAGCTATACAATGGAATAAAGAAAGCATTTTCAACAAATGGTGATGGCATAACTGGATGCTGGCATGCAGAAGACTGCAGATAGATCCATGCCTATCGCCATATACAAAACTTAAGTCCAAATGAATCAAGGACCTCAACATAAATCCAGCTACACTGAACTTATTAGAAGAGAAATTACGAAATAACCTTGAACGAGTTGGTGCAGGAGACCTCTTCCTGAATTTATCACCAGTAGCACAGACACTGAGATCCACAATTAATAAATGGGACCTCCTGAAACTGAGAAGCTTCTGTAAGGCAAAGGGCACAGCAAGACAAAACGACAGCCTACTTTGAGGAGTTTTAACATCAATATTCTTTAAATTTGTCTAATACTATTTATTTGAAATAGTATGAATTAGAAATGTTTGCTAGACAAGAATAGAAATTTCTTTTTAATTAAAAACTTTTGAAAAAGACCCGGATTATTACTTTAGTGCTTAAAATTTAAGTTACCTTCAAGCCAGATATGAGAGTACACATCTGCAATCCCAGCTCTATAGAAAATGATGTAGGAGAATCAGGGATTCAAGGTCAGTTTCAGTCACATAGCAAGTTTGAAGCTAGCCTATCCTTATATGAGCCACTGTTTGGAGATAATATTTGGAATCAAGAAAATAATTTTAAATGGCTCCTAGAAATTCTTCAAGAGAATTTGAAAAAATGCTTCCTCTGATGTAAAATGACAACTTTCCATTAATGTCTAATTAATTGGGGAGGTGCTTTTTCCAGGAAAGATGCTGTTAAATTCCCAGGCTTCCATGCTTTTGAGACTGGTCCACTGTACTTCATACACCTGTTCACTTTCAAAGACTTCTATCTTAGGAAAGCAGAAGCAAGAGTCTGTCTATGGTCACAGGTAGAGTTTGTGTATTTGTGTGGTGATAGGGCTGGTCTTTAAACTCCATACCTGGGACGCAGAGGTAGGTGGGTATTTGAGTTTGAGTTTAGGTTGGTGAGTATAAGGATAGCCAGTATTTGGTAGTAAGACCATTACACAGACACACACAGACACACAGACACAGACACAGACACACAGACACACAGACACACAGACACACAGACACACAGACACAGACACACAGACACACAGACACACAGACACACAGACACACAGACACACAGACACACAGACACACAGACACACAGACACACACACACACACACACACACACACACACACACACACACACACACACAAACTCCCAAGTGTTGCTATGATACAGTCAAATTAAATGTACGTTAGAAAATGGCAAGTTTTTCTATCTGTTGCCTCAAGTTCTGAAGATTTAGTAACTTTAGTAACAAAAGTATTAAAAACTTTTGTTAATGGGATTCTTCTGATCTTTTTGTTTGTTTTAGCATTTATCATTGTTTTCATTTAAGTTATTTGCTTGTTTTTTAAATTACAACACTGAAATTCACAAGACCTACATAAATACTCAACTCATCTGGAGTGTTTTCTCACTCAGAATGTATTGGGAGACTTGAGAGTGAATGATAATTAATTGTTCCTTTGTCTGTGCTTGCAATATCAAAACATAAGCCATAATGCAACAGAGATTACTTCTCAGAATATTTTCCTGGTTCTCCTTTGAACTTCTTTTTAAATCCTTTTTAAAGTTAAATTAGAAACAATCTTGTTTTACATGTCAATCCCATGAGCTCTCCCTTGTTCAGGTCAGCTGTTTATCTGGGTTTCTCCAACCTGGTCTTGATCCCTTTGATCATCACTCCTCTCTCTCTGCAATTGGATTCCAGGAGTTCAGCTCAGTGTTTAGCTGTGTGTGTGTGCTTCTGCTTCCTACAGATGGTGGATGAAGGATCTAGGGTGGCATATAAGGTAGTCATCAATCTCATTATAGGGGAAGGACATTTGCACCGTGGGCCCATTGGAAGTTCTTCCCTTATATAAAGAATGGAACTGGGTGGGTAGGGGGCTACCTCAGATGTAGGGAATTTCTTCCAAAAGAAATAGCCAAGGTAGAAGAAACTACCCCTTTCCACCTGAATATGTCAGGGGGAAGTATTCCCCTTCCCTGAGTGTGGCTAGGAGAATTGCTTGGATATATAGAGTGGGTAAAGTCAGCTTCCTCTGGTGGGCCTGAAAGAACAGGTAAAGTTTTGGATTTCTCTGTGCAATCTGGTCAAACAAAGAGAATTTGAGTTCCCAACAAGAGGACACAGGTCTTAAGAGATGGGAGTGTGTCCTGCACCAGAAAAAGAAGGTGTCTGGGGCCTCTGGGGTGGAAGGACTGGAGGCAAGAGAAGTTCATAGGACCCTGAGATATCTCAGGTTGTATACCCCACAGGAACTGTCTGTTTCCCATGCTATTGCCTCAGTGGGCATCTGAGACCTTTGTTGTCCTCTGGAGATCTTGCCTGGTCCTTCCAGAATGTTGTAAGGCGAGCCCACCAGAGACTACTGCATAGATACTTTACCAGATGAAAAGAAAATATTTATTACTGGCTGGCAGCTGCACAGGGAACTCAAATCACGCAACACCAAGCCTTATAGCTCTTTCTCTTTTATGTACACAAATCACATCCTGGTTGGCACACTTCAGTTATCAAAAAGCAGAACTACAGAAGCCAAAAACAAGATTAGTACATTTAAGGACTTTTTACTTGAAAGGCTTTTCTGGAACTGTGGACTAAGTCTTTGTTCTTGTTTTGATGGATGTTGGGATCTACATGCTGGGATTTAAGGTCAGAATGGTGCCTGTAACATGGCCTCAGTCATATTAAGGTCTGGAGCATGTTGCAAAGCAAATGGGGCCAATGAATTAGAGGTCTGCTACTTCATCTAAATTTAGGGAAACTCTGGTTGGTTTCTAAGGAAACACATATAACAGCTAATTTTATTTACCTAGCTCCCAGAAGGCAGGAGGGCTAATGTCTACATATTTATATTTTCTCTTTGATTTTTGCCCTTTATATGTAGATGTCCTAGAAGAAGATCCAGAGTTTAAGCATGACTTAGGATAGGTTAGCTCTGCTTATATTGATGCTTGTGTATTGTTTTTGTATGTATGCCTATCACCAAAAATCATGTCACTCAAATAATATATATTCAATTAACTGTGTTATTCAAATCACATGTCTAATATGTTTTAATGTGCTTATTCAACCAATTAGTTTAAAAATTTTCCTAATATGTGAAGCTGAATTATTGCTTCTAGAATATTGCTTCTAGAAAATACTGAAGATCTTTATCACATACAAATTTGTCATTAAAAACAATAATAAACAAAAAACCCCAGTCCTGTGTGTTTATTATAATGTCTGCCACATAATAGCTGCAGAGACCAGTTCATCTGGTGTCAGCACAGAAAATTCCACATCTCGAGAGCTATCTTTCATCCTGGACAAACTGTGATGCATGGTCACCACCAATTATCATATCTATCAATAAAGGAACACAGAAAAAAATAATTGTGTTTATAAGCTTTATATATCCAGCCCTAAGATGCCACACATAGTTCTACCACTACATTTTTTATGAGGTTAATCTATTTAAGCTTAATTTTAATCCTCACCTTACTTCACCTTGTGGTCCTTTCAATCTGTAAGAGATCTATAGAAGCTCAACATATGATTAGTAGAAGGATGACCAAAACAATGGTTATTGGAAGAATTTAATGTTAATATCCATTAGGTCACTGTCTTCACTGTGGTAGAAACCAATGAAACGCCCAGTAAAAGCTTCTCTTAAAATGAAAGGAACACTGATAAAATTAGTGTCAAGGCTTCTTACTTCCTGTTTCTGTTCTCAGTGTCCCTTTTCCTTCATCTGGTCTCTCCTGTCATAAGAGAATTTAATAGTTTTAAAACAGTCTTTCTCTGGAAGCTCAATTATATGGTCATAATTTTTTGAGATTAGATTCTTTATATATGATTCACTTCTTCATTTATTTAATACTTATTTACCAACAACTATTGACTGTCTACCCCAAAACAGATATTTTATAATTCCTTAGGTATTTTAATTTGAAGAAAAGGCAAATGTTTCTATTCTTAAGGAGCATTACAACATGCAGAAGCAGACAATAAACCAAATGTATACATACATATGCAAGATTTAATGTGCACATAGAGACAAGTGAAGATGAATAGAGTGTTGGGAACAAGAAGTTAAGGAGGGTGTGATACCATTTAAAATTCAGCGCAGGGAGACTCATGGTAAGAACACTTAGATCAAAGTTTGAAGGATGTGATAGGCCATAAAATTTAAAGGGAACTAAGGGTAATAGGTAAAATTTATAGGTGATGCAATTTTCCTGAGACTGGACCTAACATTTTGAATTCCAGTGGTAGAATAGTAGACACTGTGGTTTGGGACAAGCAAGAGGAGCAGATGATGAAATATGGATTGGTAATAAAGTCATGTAAGGTGGGGTGGGTACAATGTTCCCCTGAAGTGTTTTAGCTATTCTAATGATGTTTGTGTCTTGTCTGAGTGACTTGGGTACTTTTGGCAGGAACAAAAGATCAGGAGGTAGTGAAACGAGGGTTATGGTATAATCTGTACTTCGTGTTATTATGGCTTCTGTGTTGACAAAATCCTGAAGAGATGCCAGGCAGAGGAAGGAAGACAAGTCAAGCGATTGCTGCCATCCTATAATTTAGAGATATCTACTCTCTTACGGACAGGTGGAGACACATAATTGGTGACAGATATTGATGGTATAGATACAGAATTTGCTGAAGGTTGGGGAGTAAAACATAAGTTCAAAAGGTTTTCTTTTCGGATGCAAATGCTGTTACCCAGGCATCTGGGACAAAAAAAAAATGTGATGACCAAATAACTCTTGATGACAACTGAGCTCCATGACAGTAGTTTCTCATCTTGTAAACAGATTATCTCCTGTGAGCAACACATTTCTTTATTTTCAAATTTCAGGGTGGGAGCTAGGTATAATGCCAATATACAACTTATTGCATTAATCAGTGCTCTCTAAAGTCACAGAAATTATGGAAGTAATCTCTCTTTCTACATACATAAACAGAATTTATTGGAATGACTTATAGGCATGCTGCAGTCTAATCCAACAATGACTAGCTGTGAAAGAAAAGTCCAAGAATCTAGTAGCTGCTCAGTCCCACAGGCTGGGTGTCTCAGCTCATCTTCTGTACATGTTGGAATCCAGAAGAAGGAGGCTCCAATGCCAATAAAAGAATGAATGTGCTAGCAAGGTGAGTGTAAGCAGGCAAAGAACAAAACTTTCCTTCTTCCATGTCCTTATATAGGGTTCCAGCAGAAGGTGTGGCCCAGATTAAATGTGTGCCTTCCCTCCTCAAGATCCTAGTAAGAGTTGTGTCTTCCTTCCTCAAAGGCCTGGACTAGAAGTGAATGTACACAATTCAGACCAAGCAGAAATTCTCTCACTGGTGTGTCCTCCATTTCTAGATTGTAGGTCATTCTAGATATAGCCAAGTTGACAATCAAGAGTAGCCATCACAGACACCAAGAACTTTGAAATGTTGACATGTATTTTTATGTTAACTCTCCCAAAAAATTTTCACAAGGTTTTGATTTCCTTAAGAAGAAACTGTTGACTACCAATGTCAATTACATATTATTTTAGGCCTAAGAGTACATTTTATTTTTTCAAGTTCAGTTCTGCAATCAGTCATTTTACTCTGACTCTATAGAAGGTTTATTTTATTACTTTTTAAAAAGTGTGTCTGTGTATGTGGGTGTTTGGATGTGAGTATGGGCACTTGAGTGTAGGATGCTCTGGAGGCTAGAGGCATTGGATCCCCAGAGCTAGAGTTGCTGGTGGCTGTGTGTTGTAAGTGCTGAGAACTGAACTTGGGTTCTGGAACAGCTATGCATGTCCTTAATCACTGAGCCATCATACAGCCCCTTATACTGGCTTTTAAGTTTTAGGTTTTCAAACACATTCTTAGGATTGTCTTTTTGATTTGTGGATTGCATAAAGCCTCACTTGTAAAATAATATTCATGTCAATATCCAAAAGACACAAAATTAAAACAAATGGAGCAGAAAAAGATTCTAATTCAAATTGGAATGTGCCTTGAGCTTGGAAAAATCTTCTATTATCTATATATTCACAGTATAAATTTGTCTAAGGAGAATTTAGGTGTATGGTTTATTTTCCTCTCAATATTATCCATATAAAGTACCAGACTGGATAAGTGCCATGCCAAGTGGCAGAGTGATTAGGTACGAGCAGCCAATGGGTAAGTGATTGATGAATACACTTCAGAGAATTTATGTAATGAAAATAATCCATGCCCATTACTAGCGGTGAATCTCATTTCTCTTTGTTTTAACTCTGTTCTGTTTTAGCTTATAATTTAAGTACATCTTGCTCTTCCCATTTCTCTCTCCAAACTCTCTCATAGACCCCTCCCTTCAAATTCTGGTTGAAGAGTTTTTTTTACTAATTGCTATTGCATTCATATATGTATATATATTCCTAAATATAATCTTTTGAGTCCATATAATCCTACCTATGTTATATTTTCAGGGATGACTGGCACTAGAAAATAATGGTGTACTCTTCCATGGGGAAGGCAGTGTCTCTCATGTCCAGCTTTCTTCAGTTATCTATATATAGTTCTTTGTGTAGGGTTGAGGCCTCATGGACTAACTCTGTGTATCACCTCTACCTAATACTACTGGCCTTGGGAAAACCTTCTGGGTATTCATAATTTATGCAGTATACCTAGGTATTGCTTCTTAAATATGAACAAAGAGTCTGCACTAGATTTCTAGTAAATCAAAGTCAGTGTTTCTAACAGAAGACATAGGTAAATACTTGGTCCTAAGAAACTTAAGGAGAATGGGGTATCTTTAAAGATATGAGAATACATTGCAGTATAGAAAAACTTAGCCATGAACAAAGTAGAAGTCCTTAAAACAGTGGCCTACTATTTACTAGGATGGAATTTTAAGTATCAATAAGGTAAAAACTGAAAGCTCTATAAACTATGAAGCTCAGGGCACAGAACAGGTAACCCCATTCACATGACACTTTGAAGGGACACCTTCTTACAATTTGTTACAATGACATGACTTCCTTATTTTCCCACTTAATATTCTCTAAGTATCTGAAAATGATCAATTACTTTATTTTGTAAGATTTTCAGCAGACTGTTTAGACATAACATTATTTGTGACATGGCCTCTTTGAGACCAGATGGCACTTTGTCTGTGTTTTCATTGTTTTGCAAACTGAATGTATTTCTGGTTCCCAAGTTACAAGGAAGCACTTGGTCTATTTTCATTATTAATGATCTGCATTTCTTGATGTCAACACACCAGAAGGAAGAATCAATTGATAGTTCAGATAATTTCATGTAGTGTGTCTAACTGTTCCATTGAAAAACAGGGCTCTTATTACTTTTGGAGTGATAAGTGAGTGTTCACTGATAAAGCCTGTGTTCTTGTTGGCTTCTAGACTGTCTTAACTTGATCTGTGGACATCTTTGTCAGTCTCATAAAGTCTCAGAACTCTTTCTCAGAGAGACATTTTTAAATGTCTAGAATAAAACACCCAAGGCTACAAAAGATTCAGTTTCCTTCACAAGGCTTCTTGAACTCCACAATGAAACCATCCATTCTACAGAAGAGTCAGTTTCTAAATATGAAGACTTTGAAAAATGAGGGGGTGGAGGTTTTCAGCCAGGTAAGTTGACTACTGTTTCTCATCCTTTGCCAAGGCTTGTGCCATCTACACAGTCACAGATCTAGCTGCTTATCTGTGACCTTCAATGCTTCAAGTTCATGTTCCATGAAACTACTTTGTTCAGGATCCTCTCTAGCCTCAAAAGTATCTCCTTTCCTCTTCCCACCCTCTAACCCCACTCCAATTGCTGCCATCTCCACAACTGTAGATTTGTTTTGGGGGCCATATTTGCCTGGCCCACTCAAGCAGCTTTATCTGTTGTAGCTTCAGTCACAAAGCTCCTGCACTGGTGCCATCTAGGGCAGGCCAGATCCCCACATCATACATGTAACCAAAATAAGAAGTCCACATGCCCAGTCACTTCACAAAAACAGAAACAGCATGAAAAGCCAGGACAGGATCTCGCCTGTGAATTCCAGCACACAGAATTTCAAAGAATAATTTTGAACTTTATAAAAGAATTCAAGGAGTTTAAAGAAGATATGGATAATTAAGAACAATAAAAATATCAAATCAGAAATTAATTAAATAACAAAAAGCATCAATTAATCTAAGAGGTGATTCTCTGGGAAGATAAACAAGATGGACAGACCCTTGATCCAAATAACTGAAATAAAGAAATAATATGACCTGAAGTAACAGAATGGATAAGGAACCAAAAAGACACCAAAGAAATTCAAAAAAATTATATAAAATACTTAAAAAATTGTTCTCCATTATATTGGAAAAATCTAAAAGAAATGAATAATTTTTTTTAACTCACTCAAACTCCCAAAGTTAAATCAAGAAGAAATCAACAATGTAAATTACCCAAACCAAATTAGATTAGAACAGCAATAAACAGTCTTCCAGTCAAGGAAGTCCAGGGCCAGGAAGATTCACAGCAGAATTTTATCATCATTTCAAAGATCTACAACCAATACTTCTTTTTTAGAATTTTTAATTTTAGAAGTACTCCTATTTACATATCAAACCCCCCTTCCCCTTGCCATCCCATCCTCACATACTCCCCATTAACCCCCTCACTCACTCCCCAAGGATAGTGAGGCCCTCCACAGGGAACCATCAAAGTCTGTCACATCATTTGGGTGAGGACCTAGGTCCTCTTTCTTGTATATGGGCTGCAATAGTACCCTTCCATAGGGAATGGGCTCTCAAAGTCACCAGCCTACAATCCAGAGAAAGTAGAAAACAAGGAGTCCTCCCCCAAGAGAAGAATGCGTGGTCCCCTGAGAAGGTGGAGGGGGACAAGAGCCCCTGAGCAAATTGGGAGCACCAGGGGGCAGAGAGGAGGGAGGTGGGAAGGGGAGAAGGGGAAAAGAAGAAGGGGAGAATAAGAGAGAACAGGAGGACTGAGATGGGAGGAATAATGGAGGGCAAGAAAGGAGATGCCTTGATAGAGGGAGCCAGTATAGGTTTGGAGAGAGGTCTGGCACAGAAGAGAAGTTAGGGAATCCACAGGGATGACCCAAACTAAGAATCTAGGCAGTGGTAGAGAGGCTGCCTTTGATGCCCTTCCCCTATAATGAGATTGATGACTACTTTGGTTGCCATTCCTAGAGCTTCCATCCAGTAGCTGATTGGAGCAGAAACAGGCACCCTAAAAACTGAGCCATACTCCTGGAATCTAGTTGTGGAGAAGGAGGTTGTATGAGCATAGGAGCCAAGACTATGCTGGAGAAACCCGAAGAAACAGTTGACCTGACCTAGTGAGAGCATGGAGACCCTAGGTGTAAAGCTGGGGAACCAGCATTGGACTGAATGTGGGTGCCAGTTAGAAGGCCAGGGCAGTCTATGGGACCTCTGACAGCAAAGCCAGTGTTTATCCCTACAACCAATGCTTCTTAAATTATTTAAGAATATAGAAACAGAAGGAACACTCAAAAACTTGTTCTATGAAGCTAGTATTACACTAATACAAAAACCAGATAAAGACACAACAGCAACGACAAAACTGATATCAACCAAAGCCAACAAGCTTCAAACCAATATTGCTGAAGAACATAGCTACAAAAACCCTTAACAAAATACTGACAAGCTGAACACATGACTGTTCATCATGATCAAGTTGGCTTTATCCAGAAATACAATGATGGTTCAACATACGTAAGTTAATAAGTATAATAAATGATAAGTTGGATTTAAAGATACAACTTACATGTTAATCTCAGCAGATACAGAAAAATCCTTTGACAAAACACAACAAGCTTTTATGATAAAAGTCCTTAAGAGAGTAGAACTTGGAGAGAACATATCTCAATATAATAGCGAATATGTATGGCAAACCCATAGCCAACAACATTCTAAATGGAGCACAACTTGGAAAAACTCCCATTATAATCAGGAACAAGAAAGTATTGTTCACTGTCTCTACTGTGTTCATTATAATGCTTGAAGCACTAGCTGGATAAATCAGGACAGGGATGGAAATTAAAGGGATACAAACAGAAAAAGAAGTCAAATTGTTCCTACTTGCATATTTGATGTTATATTATACCTAAAAGATTACATAAGTTCTACAAGAAGTCCAGAAACAATCAAAATTTTACCAAACTGGCAGTTTTAGATCAACTTGAAAAAAAATCAGTAGCCTTTCTATAGACTAATAACAAGTATGGCATAGATATATCCCCATTTATAATAGCCTCAAAAACAATAAAATCTCTTGGATTAAACTATGGCAACAAAAAATGTAGAGGTCATGGGAAAGGAGAACACTGATTCTCTGTTTTGGGGAATGCAAACGGGTGCATCAAATCTGGAAATCAGGAATGAAGAATCTTCCAAAAGCTAAAAATAAACCTCATAAATGTCACAGACAAACTACTCCATGGCACATGCCCAAAGGCCTTGACATCTTACCACAGATACTTGCTAAGCAATGTCCATGTCTGCTTTATTCACCAATTCCAGGAAATGCAAAAAGCCTAGATGTTCTTCAGCAGGTCAAATGGATAATGAAGATGTAGTACATATGCACAATGAAATACTATTGTCTTTCAAAGAAAAATGAAATCATGAAATTTACAGGTGAAATGGTTGGCTCTAGAAAAGATTAAATTGAATGAAGTAACCCAGACCACAAAAGAGAAATAGCTTGTGTTCTGTCTCATTTGTGGTTTGCAGCTTCAGGTCTTCAGATATAGGCACATAACCTGAAGTAACTGCAGAAAGAAGGAACACAAAAAAGGATCATAGTGTGGGGAAGAAGTGCTAGAGATGGGAAAAACAAGAAACAGGTGACATGAAGAGGAAGTGGGAAAAATAAGGAGGGGCTCTAGTTGGGGAGGAAAGAGCAACACAGGATAACAAGGGAGAAAGGACCTATAGCACCATGTTTGATGAAACACTAAGGAAGCACATTATTTATATTTCCTAAAATCATATACAAGTAAGTATGTTTCTCACTCATGTCTTTCTCCCTCCCCCTCTCTCTATATATGTATATATGATATTCAAACATCATAAGTGAAGCATGAAGTTCTGTCACTTGCACCACTTGCACTGACAAATATTCCCCACAAGAGCCACAGACTATCTAACGAAAACCCTAATACTACTTGTGAGAGATTTCTGTTTGAGTTATTGGTAAGGGTGACTCAAGGCCCCCCAAATATTATAGGCCATTGCTGTTCTCTTTGGAATCCCAAAAGGATTGAAGGTAAGCTCCTATTTCTAAAGACACCACACACTTTGAGCTGTAACTAACCTGAAAGCTTTCTTCTTGTAGTCTATAGCGCTGTAAGTACACTAGGCAAGTTGTCAAGGGAAGCAAGCAGTTTATACTCCTATTCCTCTGTGGATCCTGTGAGTCACAAACAATTCCATCATGGCAACACCCACAAAACAGCAAGTATATCATACCTGGTATGATATGGACACTTAGGCAACTACTCAGGACAAGTGGCATTGGATCTTAGAAGAAAACCAATGACTCCACAATTACTAGGTATAATATTAAACTTACACCTACAAGTAAGTGTAGGTACCCCCATCACCACAGAAACTTCTTTTTACAGCAAATGAAGACCAATGCAGAAAACTACAATTGGACATGATATAGAGATCGACTGCTCTTAGAGAGGCCGGCCCCACTGGATACATCTACAATAAAAATCTTGCATCTAAGGCTCAGAGAACACTGTGTGAGAGGGCATGAAAAAAAAAAAGGTTGTAAGAGGATCAGGATTTTTGTTTAGAGACTACCTTGTAGATATTGCTGTCTAAGCAAGAACTAAACTATGATAATACATCAAACATTCTAATGTGGAGGGGTAAAAATCTCCTTGGGTCCTAACCTTAACAAACAACTATAGGCAACAAATGACTGCAAAAAGAGGGATAATTAGTTCCACTAAATGATGAGCCCCTTATCTGATATCCTATTCAAGTAGTCAGCTCTGCAATCATATACTCACAAACATAAACAGCCTTAGAGGATTGTATTTATATATCTGTTCATAAATTTATACATATGTTATAACAATAAGAACTGCAAAGGTACATCTCAAACAACAATGATATTGAGGGGTGGATGGGATAGGTTGGAGGGAAGCGATATGGGAAGGGCTGAAGAGAGCAAAGGGAAAGGGGGAGTGATATAATTATATTTTAATTAAATATATTAAAATAGAAAACAAGTATTTCATATTCTCAGTATGCTGTCAATAATAATTTATGTAGCTTGTGTTAAGGTAGCTTTGCTCAAGGTTACATTATTATCAAGTCAGTTTAAACTTTAGTGCCAGAGGAAGCATTCTTTCAGGGATTTTATTGTTTGACTCTGTGCCATTGTTGATTATTTATCATAATGGGAATGCTAATGTCAGGTTACATATCATCCAGCTTTTAAGGATAGATTACATTACTTCAAGCTTATTATGCCTCTATTTCATATGAGACACCTTCACTGTTCTTTTCATTCCTAATTGGTTCCATTCTTAGACTTCAATTTCTTTTAGGACTTTCACTTTTGACTATACTTAAAATGTGGTTTTCCTATTCATTACATGAGCTCCTAGCCAATTCTAACAGTGATAAAGCTAATCACCTTTATGGAACTTGATATCTTAAGTTTCTTTTTTTTTTTTTCTTGTTTCAGTGATAACATACTATGGTAATTTGAATGTAATTGACCCCTATAATCTCATAGGCAGTGGCTCTATTAGGAGGTGTGGCTTTGGTGGAGTGGGTATGACCTTGTGGGAGGAAGTATGGCACTGTAGGAGAGGCCTTTGAGGGCTTCCTGTTCTCAAGATATAGCCGAGTGTTTCAATCGACTTCCTGTTGCCTGCAAGAAGTAGAACACTCAGCTACTTGTCCAACACCATGTCTGTCTGCATGCCACCATGCTCCCTGCCATGATGATACTGGACTGAACCTGTGAAACTGTAAGCAAGCCCCTTCCTCCAATTCAATGTTCTCTCTTGTAAGAGTTGCCATGGTCATTTTGTCTCTTCACAGCAATAATACCTTGCTTAGCCTTGATACAGGGGAGAGAGGCTTGGTCCAGCCTCAACTTGATATGCTAGACGTGGTTGACTCCCCATGGGAAGACTTACCCTTTCTGAGGAGTGGATGGGGAGTTGGGGGGGGGCAGGCAGAAGGAGGGGAGGGAGAGGGAACTGTGGTTGCTATGTAAAAAGAAAAAAAATTAACAACCAACACCAAACCAAACCAAAGCAAGCAAGCAAAGAAACAAACGCTAAGACACATACCATGACAAAGACAACTCAAAAGAGACACCTTTGATTCTGGCTCACAGTTTCAGGACTTATAACCCATCCTGATGGGGAAGTAAAGGTAGTAGGAGTCCGCAGCTGCTGATCACACTGCATCTTCAGTCAAGAGGCAGAGAACAGTTTAGAGTACTGTTCCAAGGAAAGGTACAACCTACAGTAGAGGGGTTTTTCCACTTCAATTGACCTAATCAACATACTCTAGTCAAGGAATTCTCAGAGGCTCCTTCTTCCAGTGATTCTAGAGCTGACCAAGTTATCAACTAAGATCAGCCATCACATTAATCTAAGCTCTTCTTGGTCTCAGTTTCCAATAAATGAAATGTTGCAGAAATTGTCATGTACTGTCATATAATACTTGAAAGCAGAAGTTGTGAGTTAATCTAGTTATATGATATGAAGCCAATCAAATTTGACCATTTTTTCACAATTTTTAATTTTACAAAATGCTTTAACGCCAACCCAACAGTTCATGGATCTTGTCTTTGTACAAGTCATTTTATAAGGAAAAAAAAAAACCTAAGTTTGATTGTTTGTTCTGGAGGCTAGTTCTCTCATTCAGACCTTTCTGGCTCTTGTCTCTACTTCATCTTGGCATATCACAATACAGATGGGCAAACCAATGTGGACAGATGGCTATGAGAATGATCATGCCAACACAGTATCCTGCATGTTGCATGTAAATAGCCAATACAAATTAGGATTTCTTTTCATTTCTTTTTTAACTCAAGAACCTCCATGTGACATTGTGGGACAACAATCAGTATTTTGAGTGGACCTCTTCCACTTAGAGTTAAAAGCAATAATTGCAAACTCTAGCCATAAAAGATAATCAATTTCTTTGTTAGAGAAACATAGCTTCAGGATAATCTTAATAACTGAAGGAGAGACATTAAATTATGCCAAGAACACAAACATACATTATTTTCTGTTTGATGGAGATTTTTGAATTATGCCTAAATGATTTTTGGGTCTAGATTTATGTTTTGTCAAGTAGACAATGTAGAAACAGATACAAGGCTGAATCCCACTGTGAGAAACTATGGAAAATATCTTGTTTTATTATTCTCTGCCCTCTGGGTTATCTATCAGAAAATCAAAAGAAAAAAAGTTATAATACAAACACCCATGGATCATGGCTGGGGGTTTGAATATCACTCATATAGAATATGCAATTATGAAAATTACATTTCTCATTTTTAAGTGAACTTGCATTTCCAGTATAATTAGTTTTTAGAGACAAAATCTCAGTAACCAGAAAGCAGAACATAAATGAAGATAGCTAAGAAATGTTCTTTTGCTTAAAAAAATCAATCAAAAGAATCAAAATTTTACCTTGTTAAAAATGTATGCCGCGACAATGGATAACTTAGCTTTAGGTAAAATGATGATTGTTTTGCTGAAGATGGAGAATTGTAACATTTGCTGTTCTTTTAGCCATAAATGATTTTTCTGCCTGTCTGATTTTTGTAATCAGAGTCTGCCACGATGCTATTTACATGTGCCATTATTTACAAAAGCAGAAACACATTCAGGGCATCTGAGCTGATAATACATAAAGCGAAGGCCCTTGCTGCTTTTACTGAAACTTTGTTATTGAAGTGCAATCCTGACTAAGATGAATCATGCTTCTTGAAAGTGAAGCTCATCCATGCACAATTGGGCAACTTTCAATTATAGAATTCTTGAGGCTTCCCTTGAATAGGAGTAGTTATTAACATTGGCCTCACACTGAACTAAAACTACATTTTTAATCTTGAAGTACTCATGGTGCTTAAAGCTGCACCACTGTGAGAGCTTCGCCAGTGTCCTACCGCTCTGCTCACATTGTCAGTATACCGAGAAAGCTCATCTTTGTGGACTCCCAGTCTATGGCATTAGGGAATATGGCTGTTTATGAAGTAGCAAATGTTTAATGTTATCCCCATTAAATCATGTCTGTGCTTCTAAAATGCTAATGCCTTTTATTATGATAGAACATGCTATTATTTTGGGCAAAAGACTCATTTCTTTCTAAGAGATGGGGCAGGGGAAGAGAGTGTAAATCGTCGTAATGGAGATTTAGAGAAGTAATTGTAGAAGAACTATTTTTGAACTGCTTCTCTGACTCAAAAAATTTGGCCATCTATCAGTGCAGTAACAAGAATTCATTAGGGTTACTGTGAGTTAAAATACGATGTAAAATGACTGTTCCTCAAATGGGTAATCTCTATTCTTTGTTTTCATTTGGGTGGAAATAAAGGAAGCACACAATTACATTGCTGTGTAAAATAAAGTTATGCAAAAATTAAACAAGATAAACATGCTTTTAGGTTTTGATTACATAAGCAAACTGTCCCTTCAAGCTATCGAAATGAGTTATTTTTTTAATTCTTCAAGACCTGGGGGATAGTCGTGTCATCCAGGGTCTTTAAGGCAAACTTCATGTTGAGCATTAGAAGCATGAGAGGATCATTCATTATTGCAAAGTGATGGGAGATGAAGTGAAATAAAGGTATTACAGGTGTCAGTGTCCTCTGTCTGAGCAGAGGCTATAGAGCTGCCCTGTTCAGTCAGGGCTTTGATAGTGAGGAAGGACTGAAGAACGGATGGTTTTGAGAGTTAAATGCAGCTTACAGTCCAGTAAAACTTACCATTACTAGGTTAAGAGATGAACTATTAAGCAGTAGGACTTTCCAGATTTCTATTCAGGCATATCAGAGAATGGAATGATTCTGGAGTGTTGATCTCAGGTCTTTGGCATTCAGTTTGATATCTTGATTTCCTATGCGCAAGTTGCTGGTGAGAAGAAAGATGGAAAGTAGATTTCAGATAACTTTAAACCAATAGCCAACATAAATATTAAATAAACTGGGAAAAATACCTTGCTGAAGAAATGAAAGTCAATGGGACAGTTGATCTCAGACATACCATTGCTGTATTGTTCTGAAGGAGGAAGCTCTACTAAGCTTTACTTGCTTCACAGAAAACCTATGAACAACTTATATTTGCCCAGACTCTAATGCATAAGGCTTCTGACATTCTCTTTCGCCCCCATTGGATCTTCACACTTGGAAAAAGTCATATTCTTTTAAGTGTAGTATATATTTCATTATAAAATTTACAAGATCCTGCTTTTGCTTATAAATAGATATTTGAGGAAGTCGGTGAGAAACCTAAACTGAGTATCCAAGCACCAAACTCAATGATCAATTTTTAACCTAGATTAATGATGAACACACTCTCACCAAACAATGCACCCAAGCAACATTTGCCTCCACCATCAGTGTCAAACAGGGATCTGAAGCATCTGCTGAGTAGGAAATAGGTTGTTATAATGTTAGTGTGGAGGACTGGGTACCACTGAGTAGAGGAAAGGTATTTTTGCTGTTGTTGAACATATTTTCATATATTTTTAATATCTTTGTTCCAACATGATATTAAGGATCACACTACAAGGGGAGAAAGAACAACTGAACATCACTTTCCCAGAAAGAATTAAAGCTATATTCTGACTAGTTGGCCTTTAGAAACTGTCTCCCAGAGCAGTGAGCTGATACATTTTTGTTCTTTATAAAGTGTACAGAGATTTTGTTGCTCTAGATGAGGTAATGTGTAACCATCTCCCTAGCCTGTGATTCTTTCTTTAAAAACAAAAATAGAATTACATTTACTTATTATTTATCTATATTTAGTTAGTGTATATATTCCCAATATGTAATGTTTCTTCTTCCTCCTCCTCCTCTTCCTCCTCTTCCTCCTCTTCTTCCCCCTCCTTTTTCCTCCTCTTCCTATTTTTTAAACATATTTTATTATCTCGTGTGTTTGACTGTTTTTCTTGTGTGTATGTCTAAACACCATGTACATAAGTGCCCCTGGAGTGCAGAAGAATTGCCAGGTTCCCTAGAACTGGAACACTTGGAAGCTTCCGTGTAGGGATTGAGGATCAAACTCAGGTCCTCTGGAAAAGGATAGTTGGAAATATTTGTCCATTATACATATGGTAATAAGTTAATATCACAACATAAGCAAGGTTTTACAACTCAACAGAAATAAAGTTAAATAACTTTATTTAACCATGACCAAATTGCTTAAGTGGATATTTGTTCAAAGCAAGCATAGAAGTGGCTAATAGGAATTTTAAAAGATCATCAATAACATCAACTATTAGAGACTGTAGACTGTAGACTAAAAGTCAGCGACATATTATGTCCAGTGAGTAGAATGGTTATTATCCAACTGTTTGTAAGAATGAGAAAGTTTAGAATCTTGTTATATTATTGTTGGCAATATAAGATTGTGCACTTCTTTGGAAAATGGCATAATTATTCCTCACCACCAATATATATATATATATATATATATATATATATATATATATATATGATCCAATAATTCTCCTTCTGGATATTTACCTCAAAATATTTAAATTGGGATCTTAAAAGGTTATCTTTATTTTCGAATTTGCTGCAAAATTAGTCACAGTAGAAAACATATAGGAAAACTTAAATGTAAACAAATGTTAACAAACACACGAATAGATGTGACATATTCATGGAATAGACTATTATTTGTCCATAACATGAAGGCAATTCTGTTCATTGAGGCAATGTGGGTAAACCTTGAAGTGAAATGCTGATGAATTCCACTCTAATTACCAGGTGCTTCTGTCCTCTTTTTTTTTTTTTTTTTGATGGGGTGCCATTATGTAGACCAGGGTAGCATAAAACTCACATGTTCTTGCTTCTGCCTCCCAAGTGCTGCGATTAAAGGTAAATTGGTACTCACTCACCTTTAATCCCTTCCTTTCTTTTTAATTTTGCCAGTTATTTTGAGACAAGTCCTCTTATAACCCTGGATAACCTTGAGCTTACATCATAGTCAACGGTAACTTTGTACCCTGATCTTTCTCCTCACCTCATAAGTGCTGGACTTGCAAGGTTTACAACTGTGCTTGGTAAGATTGCTTGCTTTTTTAATTTCTGAGAGAATGATTCCCCCCCACAATATATATATATATATATATATATATATATATATATATATATATATATATATATATATATATATATATATATCAAAAGTAGACTTGACTTAAAATATCTAACTTTATGTTTAACTTTCTAAAAGTAGATTCCTAATAAGCTACCTTATAGCTACTTCTAATTAATAAGAATATTCTTTATACTCTCCATTTATTCCCTCTCTGTTCAGAGGGAATTTTATGGAAACATGTGGGGTGTTTTCTCACTGCTAAGCCTTCTAGTGATATGTAATTAGCTCAAAGGCAGACATTGCATAAATATGCTTAATTGAGACCTTTCTCTTTGAACTCTATTCTGTATTCTGCTCTACTTCCTGGAACAAGCAGTTTTCAAAACAAGCTGGGATTGATTGCAAAATAGCTGACATTTTGACTCTTTTTACTAAGACTGAGAAATTAGCCTGTTTGATTTTAAAGTATATTGTTATAGAATTTAAAATGTCTCTGGACATTGGTTTTTTTTTCTGTGTAAATGTGTGGTGCATGTGGGAAGACAGCCATATCTCATTAGTCAACATTATTTTAGCCAGAATGTTTGCTTATCCTTGGGTGACACATATACCAATTATCCAGGGGAATTCAGTGCTGTCTCAGTTGCTAGCAGGTCTTATTTATAGGTTTCACTATTCCTTTTGTAGATATGTTGCAATGTCTACATATGTCACTTTAGTGTCTATGAGACAATTTTGATAAACACTGTACCTGATGAGTCAGGAATAGTCCACACAGGGAACACAACTGGCTTTGACATATTTTTTTTTTTTTAAATAATACTTTTTGGTCATGATTCCTTTGAAACATAAACACTTTTATAGCAATAGCAGTGACTGAAACTAGTGTATGGCCTTAAAATTGTACTCTGTTTTCTCCTTTGAAAACACTCACATTTCATAGTAAAAAACGATTTACACTCAGAATAGATAGATATTCCACCTTAGATTGTCAAACTGTAATCATTGTTCTGGATGAAGGCTAGTAAATATTATGTTTACTTCTAAAGTGTTTATTGTAAAGCCCCTGTCAAAGGCCAAGGTGAGCAATTGAAAAGAAGCAGAATCAGACAATATGGGATGCCCACTGGTCACACAGGAAATTTGGGTTATTATACTTCTTTGATCTTTTTTTTTTTTTTTAGATTTGTCTATAGATTTGTGATTTTGGCTTTATTCTCTGACTGTGGTATGCAACAATATGGCTCTGATTGAGCTTCAGTGTCCTTTGAATCCCAGAAGCTATGTGATAAAGCCTCAAGTAATAATGGGCAAATTATTTTTCTATAGTATACCACTATTAGTATTTAGGTACAGATAGTTTTGATATTTATATAGTTATGGCATGTTAACATAACCAATAGACTGAGACAGAGAAAGTGCTTTCCTAGAACATATATTCTATCTAAATCTGTGTCATACAGAATTTGATACACCTTGTAAAGATATTATAATATTATGTAATATTCATAAACCCGGTACTATTATTGTATTAATTACTTTAATATTACTATTTCATTTTCTGACACAAGCAACATAATGGAAGAAGGATTTGTTTAGGATCATAGCTTAGAAGATATAAGCCTTCACAGTGGGTATGGCACATTGGTTGTAATGGTTTGGTCAATTTTCTTAGTAGCTTGGGATTTTTGGCCACTTCCTGGAAGATTAGACAATAGAATTCTCATGCTGAAAGTGTGACCAAGTTATAACCCCAAAAGTCCACCTCTAGTGGTGCACCTGTCAGTTATGTTTCCTGCCTGGAAGGTTCAATAATCTCCTGCAAAATGACCATCAGTTGGAGACCAAGTGTTTAAAAACACCAGTATGTGGGGACCATTTTACATTCAAACCATAACCATTATTATTACCACAGATGTACATATTAAAAATTGAGTCTCATAAGAAGGAAATCTCTTAATTTTATAAAGATTATATAATTTTATAATCTTTAAATAATAAATTTGATACGGACCTATTTATATGCATTTTTGGGAAAGAGCATATAAATTTCATCAACTTCCCAAGGGAGAAGAAAAGAAAGATGGTATTAAGAATGTACATGTTGAATCAAAGAAGATGTTTGTGTAGGGAGCCATTATAGTCTGGGTAAGTTGTAGACTATAAGAGGGAAGATGCTGAGCAGCATGTCTACCTGGTAAGGTTTGTACTTTGTCCACAGAGAAGAGGACAGTGTACATAAAGAAATATAGTAAAGACAATGGAAGCCTGCTTCTTACTGTTGGAAGAAGGCCTAGGAGACGCAAAAGGGTGGACATGAAGTGTATTGCATTGCACTGCAATTAGCTGATGGCATATGATTTTCAGTATGTGTGATGTACATAGAATAAATGCATATGTGTGTAAACATGTGTGTATATATATACATCTAGAAAAAATATGTTTAATGTCTACTGCTCGGTCCAATAGCTTAAGCCAGATAGCTGAACACCATGGACTATACCTCTTGGCCACACTGCTATAGAATTTAAAAAGCTTGTTGATGCATAGAACATGAGAAATAATTTTTATCTGCTAAAATAAGCCATTTTCAAAGCCTCCAGTAAAATATGCATTAAATATGAAAATCTTTGTTTCTTTAGAGTGTTACTCTTCAAACCTATCACATAACATCTGTTACATGCCTAGAATATTTCCTTTTTTACTACCTTTTCACAATGAAATGTGTACTTTTTATAATTGAAATAATTCAAATATTTGTATAGATGAATCTCATGAAAAAAAATTAGTAATTGCTAAATTTTCAGAAAGCATAAACGCTAAGTAGTGTGATTGCCACATTCTTTAAACTGTCTCATCCTGAGTTCATCTACATAGTTCATCAACCATAACATCCTGGAGTTCAGATCTGTTAGTACCATCACTTTATCAGGAATGAAGCTCAGTGATTCTGTTTATTAAATTGCTCTAACCATTTATTTTAGGCTCTGTGTTACTGATTACTATGAATTTATACATTCATCCCTGAATCACAAGCCTGGCTCAGATTTGCTAGATATCCATGAAGAAGAGTTTGGGATAAAATAGCTCTCCATTTTTCAAAAACAAAGCCTTTGTGGGAAGTGAGTTCATGACCCCCTTTTATGTTCTGTTTTATCCTGGATGGATCAAATTTTATGATGTTATAGAGCAGTGCTTTAAGGAACTTAGGATAGTTGGACATGAAAGCTCAGAGCAACTTTCACTACTCAACTTACTTTTTCTTTCTAGACATTGTGTTTTCACTGTCTAAAAAAAAAGAAAGAATAAAAAGAGGTATTTTATCATGTTAGAGATAGGCCTAGAGTTACTGTGCTCCGCATGCCTGCCCCTGACACAGGGACAGTCAATTGGTGGACATGTTAGTGAACTAAAAACAAGTATTAGAAAGGCTTTAAAGAGATCCAGTCACACTGCACTTGCTGAGAAAGGTGTGGAAGTATAAACCCCAAATGACTCAACTGAAATCCCTGTAGAGATTTGAACCAGCTGCTGTTAGGAATTCAAAGCAGACACAGATGGAAATCAAATGGCTGCAGAAAGCAAACAGAACCAAGTTTGAGAAGGAAGAAGGTATCATTCAATAGCTGGCAAAGGGAAGATAGAATGTCTAATCAATCACAATGGACATCCAGTGGAACATTTATGCCAGAGTAGAAACTATGAGACAGCTGGAAAGACTGAAAGTTTATTTATGTATCATATACACCTTATTTAAATAAATAACTATCAATTATACTGCACCTTTGATGTGATTGGGTGGAAAAGTTGAAAGCACTTCCCTGGGTATAAAGTTATAAAACATTGTGAAGTACACATTAGCAAAACAGGCTTATGCCAGAGGAGGTTAGGTTTAAGTGGGTTTTTAAAATGTTTTACTTTTAAGCGTTTTTATTTTGACTGTATTTAGTTTTTATTCAATTACTCTTTTGTGTTTGCACATTGAGATAGGTACTGTTTGATATTTTAATGCTACATTGGATAATGACCAAATCTGAGTGATGATCAATCCTTTATTTCAAATATTTACTCTGTCTTTATCATGAGTATATGTAAAATCCCTTCTCTTAAATAATTTGAGGCTTACAATGTGTGAGTGTTAGTGATATTCATCCTGCTGTGTCATAGAATATCCAGCTTTTCTCCTTGTCCTTCTGTATATATGTTCCTCTTATTGATTGATGAATAAAACACTGATTGTCTGATTGGCCAGGCAGGAAGTATAGGCAGGGCTAGGATAAGGAGAATTCTGGGAAATGTAGGCAGTCAGAGTTGCCATGTGAGCCCAGGAAGAGAGGACATGCCAGGCGTTCTCTGGTAAACCCAGACCATGTGGGTATACATAGATTAATAGAATTGGGTTAATAATTAAGACAGAGCTATCCAATAAGAAGCCCTAGCCACAGGCCAACAGTCTTCTAACTAATATAGTGTCTGTGTGTTTATTTGGGGCTGAAGGGCTGCAGACCATGCTGGGAAAACAATGTCGCAACATCTCCTATCTCAGGATTGTAACCATTATCTCACTCACAAATATAACATTAAACAATTGGTCTTATTGAAGCTGACCATGTAATAGTGGTTACCAGGGCTGGGAGAATATGATAGGGATGGATGGAAAGGTTTACTATGACCATGTTTTAGAACAAGCTTAGTCAACAGAAATGTTGAGAGGCAGGTATAGAGATTCTCCACGAAGTCCACCTGAAATATTGTTGTTTTCACTATTAACTGCCCACTCAGAGTGCACATTCATATAGTTGATGAATGTCTTGACACACAATTAGCACCTGTACGCTATAGTACCTTAGCATACTATTTTTCCTCTTGGTGCTGGGTACTCCAAATGTACCCACCATTCCAGTATCATGTAGAATATTTCCACTCTCCTAATAATCAGGTTAGGCTGCCCTATTTTGTTAATCTTAATCTACTCCCCAATCTTGTTTTTTACTGTCTTCAAAGTTTTGCTTTACCTAGAATGTCATACAATTGGAGTTATGTATTACATAGACTTTTTACTTTGCATCTTTTTCATACTTATACGCATTTAAATATACTTTTTATTTCACTTGGTTCTTCATTTCTTTTAAGTACATAATATTCCTATTGTTTGGATGAGTGATTCCAATTTTAGGCAATTATGAGTAGTAATTCCATGTTCTAAAACAGAAAAACATATCAAGAGTCAAAAAAAGGAGACACCCACAATCATACAAGTTTCATATTGTTCAATAGTCCTTTATCAGATGTCTCTTTTACAGACATTAACTTCCTTCTTGGCTAGTTTACTCATTTTTACCTAGTATTCCAAACAGCAAATTTTCTTATTTTAGTGACACCTTTCATCAATTATTTCTTTTATGTCCTATGCCTTTGGCATTATACCTAAAATCTTATGTCCATAGTCAAAATGATCTAGGTTTTCTTTTAGGTTATCTCCTTATAGCTCAAAAGTTTTCATTTTTCTGGAAGATGTAGGATCTGTGTCTATCTTAATTGGATGTTGATAACCTTTATTTTTGAATGAGTATCATTGTCCCTGCATTATCTTTGGTTTTTGTCAATAGAACTATGCTTATATGAAATATTTCTGAGCGTTGTGCTTATCTTGTTCTGCTTGGGACTGTAACACAGTTTTGGTTACCACAGCTTTGTAGTAAGTCTAGAAATGAGGTGGTATCACTCTTCTAGCCCCCTTTCTCTTTTAGTGCTGCATTAGTGATCATAGATTTTTGCTGATTAGTATAAACCTCAAAATTACAAAACAGCTCACCAGGCTTCTGCTTGGGTTTGCTTTGACTCAAATTTCTAAGAATTTGTTGATGGTTTTTAACTGTTATTTCAAATATCAGTGTGTAATTTTGTGGATTTTTTTTTTTGGTGTGTGTGTGTGTGGTTGTTCTAGGACTCATACAATGAGTTAGGGAACACCCTAGATGCTTTTAGCTTCTGGAGCACTGTGAATAATTTTACTGATGACTAAAGTGAGATGAGTTGAGTAGTTCCTTTTTGTCATGTAGAATTCAGGAGTAGAAAGAGTTTGGGTATTCTCTCTCCCAAGTCAATTAGGATCTCATAACTATACAGCTATTAGAGTTTCTTTCTAGAGCAGGCCTTGCTAAGGACACTGTGTCCTCATGAATGTCCTGACAGTCCCTTGCAAGGACATCCTAGTGAATGTAAGAGAGTTTTTCTCAGATTCAGACTATGAGAAACTCATCAAGCTTCTAGAGGAGACCACTTTAGCTAAGGTGCACTAAACTTTAGCTACTCTCAGCTTGGTTCCCATAGAGGTTTTTGCTTGCTTGTTTTTAAGATAAGAAGCCCTTCACAAGGTTATGTCTCCCTTGGACAGGATCCATGCTAATCTTTCTGTATCATTATAATTTTAGTAGATGTGCTTTCAAGGCAAGTGTTCTTAGAGTTTTTAACCCTCTGGTATGACCATGGTGAACCTTCAGAGATGTGTCTATTACAGTTCAGGGTTTCCTGTCTCAGCACTTGTTTCTGAGGTGGACAGGATCCCTGTATCTGTTTTGGTAAGCCACAAATCCCTTCCAGCTACCTCTCTCTGCCTGAGAGCTGAGACTCCCGTGTCCTTATTCCTCCTGTGGATCTAAATAGAGATTTTTCCCTTGCAGTTCTCTTAGCTGTTTTATTGTTCTGGCAGAGTGGCAGCCTATAAGCTCCTTATGTACAGAAATAGAAAATGATTGCATGGCTGTTTAGATTAGAAAAAAATGCTTTCCAATTCTCCACACTTGTCAAGTATTTTTTAATCACTTTTTCTAGACATAAGACTCTGGGATCACACACACACACACACACACACACACACACACACACACACACACACACACACACACACATATATGCCTTTTGAAGTTTACTTTGACACTAATTAGAATATAACTAAAATTTGGTATATTATCAAGCATATATTGGTTTAGTTGTTATTAAACTGATGGTCTTAGGATTATCCTATAATTTTATTTGACTTGTAGAAGAAAGTCCCTAAACTATTTATACTGATTTACAATTAACTACTAAAAATGTAAATAGGTATACAATTTTAAAACAGAAAAATATTAATAGTCACTGACATTTTGAGTATACATATAAATAGTATAAATATGTGAATGTCTAGATAAAACTTATCATATGGGTCTTAGACACTTTGAGTATAGATAAATTGTATAAAAAAGTACAAACTGCAGGCATCTAGTATATGAAGTGGTAGATTTGGCTTTAACTAGGGTTCTCAGTTTTCCTCATTCAGAACAAACATAAATGACTCTACTGAACATGTTTTAAAACTAAATGGGTAGTTATTTTAAATTCACAAGTTTTAATAAACTTTCTCCATATATTCATATCACTGAAAGAAAAACCTCTAGGGCAAATTGTATGGTATATCTACACTGAAATGTTAACAGAGGCTTTCACTGTTTAGTCAATCTGATATAAATTTTAATAACTGAACTAAAATGTTTTATGTTGGGTCAATGAAATACTGAGATTTATGGACAAAGGAAAATAATCACTATATTGTCCTCAAAAGCTATTTATATATAAAACATATATAATTGACATATATTAGCTGAACATTAATAATGATGTTCATGCTCTTGAAATTCTCTTTCCTTCCCTCTTCTTGCTCTGCCTCTATTTCTCTCTCCCTCCCTCTTACTGTTTCCACATAAGCTATTTGTCTTTGTAAAGTATCACCATGTTTATATGAGTTTATAAGTTTAAAGTAGTATAGTCAAGTTGTTTATCCAGTCAATGTCCTAGTTATGGAACTCCGCTTAGATGCTGCACTGTCCTGTTTTATAATCATAATCCATGTTCTTTCCTTCTTTTCCTCAAGATGTTTCTACATGCCCATAAACAATATGGAAGATTTTTTATTTTTAGAATATATATATATATATATATATATATATATATATATATATATATGTGTGTGTGTGTGTGTTTTAATCCTAACCACACTTCACCCCCACTTCTAGTATGCTCCATATTCCCTATTACATCTCTCTTCCAGTTTTTTTAAAGTCTATAATGGACATGGGAGAGGGTCCTGAGACCCTATAGGCAAGGATCTATTGACAGTTGATGGGTGCTAGGAGAAGAATAACTGTTCTTTGACTGTGTGATCGCTGGTAGGTTCAGCATGTCCAAGTAGATGGCCCCATATTCATGTTCAAATGCACAGTGCTAAGTAAACCCAGTGGATTAAAAATAAATAATAGGTTTGAAAAACACATAGGAAAGACAATCCTAGTTGCAATGGAAGTGACGATATTGTGACTCTTATAAGAAGTGTCCAGAAGAAAACTGAACACTCTCTAGAACATAGTTTGATCTTACTTCCTTTGAAACTTTAGGAAATTGGTAGGTTTGGGCATTGAAAGTGCCTGACAAATATAAAAAAATAAAAAAAATTGAGACTTCTGTGAGGCTCAGAGTATGGACTTGACATTAGATCTCCAGAAGTAATATCACATATTCTGCACTGATTTTGAGTAGTCTACTACATCTTCTTCAATATAGGTTGAAGCAGAAATCTGCTGAGGAGAAATGAGAGATCAAGCCATCCAAAATGAAAAGAGAGGAATAACTTGAATAGGCCAAGGTCAAATTGTTACGATAAATGTTACAATAAATCTTTCTGCCAAAAGCCGCTGAGCCCCACTGCCACGTGTAAGCTTTACACCAGCCACCTGCCCAAGTTAGGCCCAAATGAATACACAGAGAGACTTGTATTAGTTACAATGCTGCTTGGCCAATGACTAGGATTCTCATCTGTTAGCTCAGTATCAATTATCATACATCTATATATTTTATAAGACTTATCTTATCGGACGCCTTATTGGCGTCCCTCCTAGCTGGTGGATCACATCGTGCCGCTGGAGCAGGAGCCGAGGGGAAAGAGAGCGACACTTCCTTTTTCCTCTTCTTAAATATGAGTCTCCTTGCTATGTCACTTCCTGTCTGGAACACCACTTCTCTACTACATTTCCCAGAATCCTCTTTGACTCCTAGTCCAGCCTAACCTGCTGTCTCATTGGCCAAGCAAGTACTTTATTTATAAACATACACAGAAGTATTTCCCCCATCATCAAATAATTAACTTAAAAACTGTTCTTGATTCATATTTGCCAGGGTGCTTTTTTCTCTTCCCCTCCCTTCTCTTCCCTTCCCTTCTCTTCCCCTCCCTTCCCTTCCTTTTCCTTCCCTTCCCTTCCCTTTTTGTACCCCACCCCTCCCCTCCCCTCCTCTCTTCTTCCTTCCCCCTCCTCTCCTCTCTTCTTCCTTCCCCCTCCTCTCCTGTCCCCTTCCCTTCCCTTCCCTTCCCTTCCCTTCCCTCCCCTCCCCTCCCTCCCCTCCCCTCCCCTTCCCTTCCCTTCCCTTCCCTTTCCTCCTCTTCTGTTGTCTTCATGTCTCTCTGTGTATTGTGCATGTCTCATTCTCTCTCTCTCTCTCTCTCTCTCTCTCTCTCTCTCTCTCTCTCTTAATTTAAAAAGATGGCATAGGCCAATGAGATACCCCAGTGGGTAAAGGTGCTTTCACCCAACCTAAAGACCCTAGTTAGATGTGTATATACCATATATGGAAAGAGAGACAGACTTTCTTAAGTTGTCCTCTGACTTCCAAATGCATGCCTTGGTACACACACACACACACACACACACACACACACACACACACACACACACACTGGCATAGAGAATAAATGAATACATGTTATAAAACATTTTATAAGATTCTGTATATGATGGCAAGAAGGACTCATCAGATTCCATTGCTTGAGCAAGTGTTCTAACCTGGGTGTATGGTCCTCTCCTGGATAACAGAGGTGAGCCTGTCAGTTCAGTTTTCCCCTTCACTGCCCTCCTTTAATGAAGCTCACATAGCTACCTTTATTGGGCTCTCCTCTTTCTGTATTCTGTCCTTTTTCTTGCTTTGTGTCCAATTTTGGAGGGATTTTCCAACCTGCTGTATTTTTAAGATTTTTATTTTTAATTATGTGAATACGAATGTATCTATGTGTGGGTATGTGTTCATGTGAGCTCAGTGCCTTCAGAGACCAGAAGAGGGCATCAGATTCCCTGGAGGTGGCGTTACAGGTGGTTGTGAGCTGCCCAATATGGGTGCTGAGAACAGAAATGGTGTCTTCTGCAAAAACAGTAAGTGTGCTTAGCTGCCAATCCATCTCTACAGCTCTCTATTCTAGTATATTTTCAAGAAAGGGTTTAAAGGAAATAAATTTTGAAAGACTACACATTTTTTTAATGTGTGCAGGGGTGCATGTACATGTTTGTGGAAAGCAGAGAAACCCTGCAGGTCATGAGGAGTGAATCCAGGCTGTCAGATTGGCAGCAAGAATCTTCACTCTCTTAGCTATTGTGATGTGTTTTGCCCAAACCCCAGAGGTATTATTATCATGTCATTGGATAATAATGAGGTGATAATGAGGAAACTGAATCCCAGAATAATCTGACTCAGGGTTTAACAAGTCGTGGGGAAAATACAAGATCCTCAGTAAAGCTGCCATGCTGTTCAGCCTTGAGTCAAAATCTGTTTAATTTCACGTACTTTCATAAATCCAGGCCTCCTTGTTTATTCTAGACATTGTCTACCTCACAATAAGGTTTCTTCATCAAGGCCTACAATTCAATGTCTTAAAAAAGAACAAATTCAGTAAGAAACCCTCTTTCTCTTGGAGCCAACTTGGTATGACTTGTCTTACTAAAGAATGCTAGAGATTTAATTATGAATTCAAAGCTTACTAATGATCCTTTTCATGAAGCCTATTATTTCTTACTCATACAAAACTTTAGAAAAGAGGGCTTTAAAAGAAATGCAGTATAACAACTACACATTTGTAAACTATGATCCACATTTTGTTGGACAGAGAGAGTCAAAAGGACTCTGAATGATGTTTCACTGTAAGAACCATAAGAGAATGTACTGTAGATGGAGGGAATGATTGTTCCCAACATAGTCGGGAGAAGGTGACCTTTGAGGGAGAGAACACAGCAGAATAATGAGAAGGGAGACTCTAGCAGGGAATAGAGTAGAAGAGGGAAGGGGCAGCAGTCATAACTGCAACATTCAAAACACTTAACCACAAGAGGGAGATAGCATACTTGAAAAACTAGGAGCTGGACATCTGTTGTGGAAATTCAAGCATGGTTCTGACACTTTCCTCCCAATTCCAAGGAATGGTTATTTAGAAAAATAAAGTCTGCTCATTAATGCTTACCAGCTGCAAAGCTAATTGTTCCATTAGCACTTCTCTAATTACTGCTCTCCATTTTTCCTTTGCATTCTCTTCTCTTTAAGCATTATGTTTTTAAGAAGGAACTTGTTGGTACAACCAACCACGTAAGAAGTGGAAGGTCAAGAATTCCTACTGGCTTTACATTGTACCTTTTGTTTGCCAGATTTCCCATGCTGCTTATCAATGTACCAATTTAGAAGGTTAATGAGAACATTTCTGATTTGTGCTTGACATTACTGTGCTAAATCTGACTATTTAATCATCAAATTAATTTTATCGTTACAACCATAGCATTGCAAAACGTTTACATTTTACACATCAGGGGGCTTTAAAATATAAGTGTTTAATATTCCTAAGTGTTCCAGTGTGTACACAGCTATCAGATTTAAAGGTCTAAGAAACTCACAAACAGCTATTTATAATCATGCACCATTGATATAGTGCTAGAATTTGTATGACACAGCTGTCTTTTTTATAACAGTTGCCCTTGGATCTTGCTTGTTCTTTACATGTGTGAAGCACCTGAAAACTCAGTATAGTCTCAACACCAGCTGGTGTGGGCACAGAGTGAAGAGATAACAATAGCATTTAACAATAATTACAATGATAACAGCTTTCATAAAAGGCTTTGCCTCAGGTTGGTGAACCCCCTTAGGAGTATTAGTACTCAAAATTTGCTGTTCTACTACTATTGAAGAATAAAAACATACTCATGTCCAATAAACCAACTAAACATTAACAAAATTCTGTGTTGCTAGAGAAAATAGAGGAGACAAATCATGTTATTTTTCTTTTCTTTCTTTCTTTCTTTTTTTTTTTTTTTTGAGACAGGGTTTCTCTGTAACTTTGGAGCCTGTCCTGGAACTCACTCTGTAGACCAGGCTGGCCTCAAACTCAAAGAGATCCATCTGCCTCTGCCTCCCAAGTAATAGGATTAAAGCAGTGCAACACCACTGCCTGGCCAGGTTATTGCTTTTTGAATTAAAAAAGAAAAGAAAAGTGGGCTAATGAGATGGTTTAGTGAGTATAGGTGCGGGTTGCCAAGCCTAATGACCCGAGATCAATCCCTGGGACTCACTTGGTGGACAGAGAATAAACTTCTGCAGTATCATGGTTCATATCTAAATGCTCATAGCAAATAAATAAATGTAATAAAATTAAAGCATAAGTGACTTTTTATAAAGAATCTACAGTTCATTCATAAGCTTTATAAAATCTATTGTTGGAAACAAATTATATAAAGTACTATTTAGTTTTCTCAGCTATCATGATCTAATGTTTATCAATGCTGCTATGGAGAATATACTATGAGTACAGTGGTCAGTATGTGTTCATTATTTTCTTGTGGAGAGTTAGGAGTAATAATGAAAACAGAAAACAGGTAAAGTATATGAGTTGGCTTATCTAAAATGAGATCAGACTGTGAACATTTCTGAGAAGCCCCAGCCCTGTCCTTCACACTATGAAAATCTACATTCTAGGACCAAACAGCAAGTTTGTGATAGAGGTGGTTTATTACTGCATGCAATACTTTATTTTCATTAATATCCTATACTTGAGATGTCACAATAGCCACCAGGCCATGTAAGGCTGTTTAAATTTAAATTAAATGACATTAAATTTCTCAGTTGCTCATGTTCTAATATACTTCAAGGGTCTCCTTACTAATGGTTCATATAATCTAATGGGAAAAAAGAATTCTAAGTAAACATGACTTGTATAAATACATGAAACATATTTTCAAATTGAACTTTGAATTATACTCAACTGATTTGTTGAAGAATTAAGTTCTCACAAATATGAAGCCTCCAAAGATATTTCCAACTAGGAAAATCATTTATTATAGAACAGGGTATTTTTCCTGACTGTATTTGCTGAGAAGTGTTCAATGCTTTAGCTGTGGGAGATATGTGAATCCTACAGGTCTGCTGTCATAATACCAGTAGTTAGTAATATCACACTATGAAATTCAGCATATGCCAAGAGAATGGTGTCAAGGTAAATATTTTGTCTTTATTGTCATACAGTTGACCCTGTGTTGAACACATGGGAATTAAACAAAGTATACATGAGCATAAGCAAATTAGGGGAAGTGAAGAAATATTTATTTAGTACCTTCATGGTGACTTTCTATGACATATGCACATGTCCAAACTCATCAAGAAGTATATATCAATTATACGAAATATCTTCTGTGTCAATTATGCCCCAATAAGTTATAAGTATTTTATTATTTTAAAATACTCTTTCTCCAAAGGTCAGTAATGTTACTCACAAATACTAACATTTATGGCATAGTTCTGAACATGGCAAAATGAAATTTTTTCAAAAATCCAAGTATTAGCATTTTGTTCTTTTATATTTGCCTGAGGTGATGGTAGAAAGTCTAATTTAATATAGTAGATTTGTATGGAAGTTGTCTTTGTTGAGCATTTATTACTTTTTAGTTTTAAGGACTTTTGAGTCTTAAACTAGTAAATAGTACCTTTGTGGCCTGCATAAGTTAGTGAGCCTTCCTAAGGTGCAAGCCATCAATGACTGATTAGCTTCAACCTAGCAACCACACAGCATACAAAGTGTAATTTATACTAATTATCCCCTTCTCTCCCTATAGACTTTCCAGATGATTTCCCAAGAAGAAGCACAGCTAAATGCTGTTTAAGCACATGCCAGCTATCTGAAATTCCAGTTTTTTGCATCATAATCCACTACAAACAGGGCCATGTTACTTTCCTTTAGTTATTACTTCACAGAATTTGAAAATCACTCACATAGTATCTGTAACGCTGTTAAGGATAAGTTTTAGTCAAAGATGAAGTAGAAATGAGAAGAGATGCATTTTTTAAATGATAAAACTGGTTTTTATAGAAAAAAGCACAGGAATCATAAGAACAGACATCAGTTTCAATAAAAGTCTGCACACAGAGAAGAAAGAACAGAATCATTAATAACGTGCTCAGGAATCTTTGCCTCTGTTGAGATTATAAATTTGTTACCATTATCTCATATTATAATAGAGGACATAAGGCATCCGCAGGTAGGTGATAACAGTAGTAGACATTGGCCAGTATTGGTTAGACATTTAAAACAGCAGGGTTCTCCCACTGTTTCCAATGGCATTAGAGCAGGGGTGTGGTATTTTGAAAGAAAATGGCCCTCAAAGGGAGTGACACTATTAAGAGGTATGACTTTGTTGGAGTAGGTGTGGCCTTGTAGGAGGAAGTGTGTCACAGTGGGGGTGTGCCTTGAGGTCTCCTTTGCTCAAGTTACACTCAGAGTGACACAGTTCAATGCCTGTTGTCTGTGGATCAAGATATAGAATTCTCACCTCCTTCGCCAGCACAATGTCTACCTGTACTCACCATGTAGACAATGGACTAAGTCTCTGAAAATGTAAGCTCGCTCAAGTTAAATGATTTACTTTATAAGAGTTGCCACCATTATGGTATCACTTCACAACAATAGAAACCCTAACTAAGATAGGGGGTTACTGAAGGATAGCTTTTGCCCAGTCATAATTACTTACTAATTTTCTTCAGTGTTGCCTTTCATTAGTTTTCCTCTAAGTACTTGGTTGTTTCTAAGCATATTCCAGAGCATTTAGAGGAAATGGGAGTTCTGAAGAATGAATTGTGACAGATCATAAGCAGTTTTATATTAAAAAAATCTGGAGTTATAAGGGAAACAATAAAATGTGTTGCATGACGTGGGGGCTGGGAATCTGCGGGAAGACATTGTGTTGTTGGAGGCAGGATAAAGAAAAATCTTCAGAATATTCTCTAGATAAACCTTGAAGCACAAACATTAGTCAATCAACAGAAAAGAGGAGAAAGAAGAGTCTTTTCAGGAGACATTAGATCAGTAACCAAGGAGTCAACCAATTACAGAATCCTTGCCTTATGATCTTACACACCTATTCCTTGAGATTTTAAATTAGTACCTGATCTGCTGAGGACAAATGGAGTGGATGTGATGTGGATTTAAAATTGAATGGCACTTTCAGGACACTTCTTGTTTTCCAGACAAGTTAGGGCATCTATGGTGGTGGTGGCAGTCACTGTGGCTGCAGGGATAGTCCAGTGGGACCGAAGTTCTTCAGGAACATCATGTCGAGAAGTCTTTCCCAAAAAAGACATACTCTGATGTTTTAGAGTTATTGATGGAAAAATTAAAACAGAAATAGAATAGTTTATGATTCTCTTTGGATCCGAAGAAAAAAAAACAATACATGTCAAATTACTCACGGGACTAGCTTATATTCTAAATATTCTCTGAGACTGCTTGCTACCTTTCATATGTCTCAAAGTAGGAAGTAGGTCTGTATGAGATATAGGGCATAACTGTTATTCTCATGCTCGGCCCTATTGCCCAGAAGCTCCAGATGTCTGTGATAGATGTTATGTCATAAACTTTAATATTAAAAGAATAACCCAGGCTCATAGGGAATTGTAGAAGGCCATCATATCTACTGACCATAATTTTTGTTCATGGTAAATCAGTTCTTGGTTTGCCACTAGAGCACAAAGTGACTGTGCACTCCTGATTGCCCATTATGAACTGAATATTATATGGTCTACTTAACTATAAAATTGAATGTGCATAGTAGCATTCTGCTATAAAATAGAAATGGCATGTCAGAGCTTAGGATTTTACTGGCTCAAAAGGAATGAATAAGGCATGCCAGTAGGTGCCTCCAATTCCCAGGATGCCTGGTCTCTCTACTTTGGTGGGTCTTCCTAACCTATAAATTTGATCATTTGGGTAGTAATCTATAACTAATTAAAGAAGAAGAAAAAACTCTCAACTGATGTGTGGATGACTCTACATGAAATGTTAGAGTTAGCCAGAAGTAGACAGGTATTTCACTGCAGTCTCATTGCTAAGTTCTAAGACAGGTAGTGAAGAGAAGACACCTTCATGGGAAGAAATATTATACAACTCCACAGCCCAAAAGAATTGTAATAGAATCAGCCCTAATTATGTGGGACAAGAACTTAAAATAAACCTTAGTGCTTATGAAGACACAGATCTAGGCTACCTGGAAAATTCTGTTTCCTATCTAAAAGACAATTTAGACTCCTTAGCTGAGGTTGTTCTTCAAAATCAAAGAGGATTGGACCTCTTCATTATGAAACAAAGACCATCTCTATGGCACTGAAAAAATCCTCATTACTTTTATGCCAACCAGTCAAAGATAATTTAAAAAGTTTAACATTGTCAAAAAATTCTACATGCCACCAAAAAAGAAATGTAAACACCAGTCCAGCCATAAACCCTTGATTTATAATGCTGCCCTTCTTGCAAGGTATGCTAGGGAAATGATGACGCAAAGCTTTTAGGGGGTAGCCAACCAATATCTGATTTAAGTCCTATTCCATAAGATGGAACCCATAACTGCCCTGCTTAGGTGACCAAGAATCTAAAACTATATAGCCAGGGACTTAGTGTAAAACCAAATACTACTGTTATACTAAAAGAACACAACAATAAAATGAATCTAATGACATTCTACTATAGTTACTGATCAGTGTCTTGCTCAACCGTCATCAGAGAAGCTTCCTCCTATAGCAGATAGGGACGAATACAGACACCACAGTCAGACATAATGTGTCTTTGAGAAATTTCTGTTGCAATATGTGTTGATTTATTTGTTGAAGCTCTTTTCTTTCACCGTTCAAACTTCTAAAGTTTGCTTTTCTTTATTTTAAAACTTGTTTGCTTTAAGTCCAACAGGCTTAAAATTATTGATTTGTCCATTTAAATATTTATTTATTTGATGCTGGAGATTAAACTTTGGGCAGTGCAGGTGCTGTACAAATACCCTGCCACTGCATTGCACTCAAGCAAAGTAAATCCACATCTTTTAGCCTTGATCTGTGTATAGATAACACACAATTTCCCTATAAAACCATGCTTTCAGGAAAACAGTGACCTCTCTTTCTTACAAAGGTGAACTGAATCCTGTACCCTTCCCTCAATTAACCCAAACCAGGGAAGGAAAAAAGTATCAGAAACTCTTGACTAAAGCCAGCTTCCCTGAGGCTCAACTTCTTATCGGGCATAAAATTTAACAGCCCCAGAATCTTCTTTCCCTGTAGCATCATTTCAGCTTTATCTTGAATGTCCACACTTCGCTGGCAAATGTAGTGTTTCAGACATCTATCTCCCTGGCTTTCTGAACTTCTACCTTCACTTCCTGAGGGTAAGGTGAAGCACCCCATGGAGATGATGGGCCTCAATGTTCAGGCCCACGCCATCAGGTGAGACAGACATCCACAGTGACAGAGAAGATTCCTGGAAATGCACTTAAGCCTACATTTTACAGAACAGCAGCTGCAGAGGCAACTGTCCATTTCACCTCCCTAGATGGGACATCTCGATAATAACATAGATTTTCTTCCCTTAGACTGACATTTTCAGCAGTTTGAAAAAAGTCCATCATACTATCAACTACTTGACAGTCATGTTGCTCCACTGTAGCACTTGGTAACAAGGGCTCAAACTCCTGTGCTGCCAGACAACAGTTTTGCTCTTACGCAGATAATATCTTCTTCAGTTCTGCATGACAGCTGTCCATCTGGCAGTCCAGTCTCCATCCCTTCTTGCTTTGAAGTCTGGCTGTTTCCATAGAAACTGAACCTCAGTAGATTCGACTAAAATGGGCTAATAACTTCTCAAGAGAGGTCTCTTCCTCCCTCATGACTCTGCATAGTCCAAACTAGGAATATGATTTTAGACAAAGTCCAGTCTGGCTTATACAGTGAAAGAAGATTTAATGTTCATTTTCATTATCATTTCTGCTGTGCTTTTAGTAAGTCAGCAAAATGATGATTGTGGTGCTCCCAAGAAGATTCCTATGGGGATCCTGTGGCCAAACTTGTCCTTGTTGGTACTCCCTTTTCTATTATTTCACACTGCTTCCTTTAAGCCTGTTAACTCGGCCCACCGCGTCCTCACTCCTGCAAACTGTGCCCGATTCTTAGTACTTCTTATTTTTTGAGCAAGATTGACTATTTTTCAAAGATAAGTATGAGTCTCTGTGTATATTATGATGGTTAAGCTAGGATGTCTCTGTACTTTGTTTCCATATCATTTCATTTGATTTACATTTTTTTCAGGTTTGTTTTAAGGAAATAGCTTACTAAAGATTTGAATCAATAAAATATTCAAAGTTTTATGTGGGTGAATATTAAGTAAGTTTGTGAGTAATTAATCTATATTTTAAAAAATTGTATGCATATTATGTGTGTGTGTTGGGGTATACCTGGTATCTTTCTATAATTTTCAGCACTTTGTTTTCTTCCACCATATGGGTTTTAGATGGTCAGGCTTAGTGACATGATTTCAGGATGTTTACTGAAACTCTTGAAATTTTTCTGTTTCTTCTTTTTCTTTTGTTCATGGAAGATGAACTTTTCATGTTTTTCAAGTTTCATAGTATTTTACAAAAGGAAAACAGCATGAAATTATCTTATTTACATTTTCATTGAAAGCCCTGATTTAGTATTTTAAAATATTTATATTAATTTTCATAGCCTATCTTCTTCTTATGTAAGACATGTTGTAATTTATGAAAAGCAGCATGTGAGAGAAAGAATCCATGTGACAGGGTTTAAGCAGAGGGAAATGGGGAGACCAGCCTCCTTGGACAGGAGCAGCAGGAGAGAGGAAAGAGGGCAGAGAGAGAGAGAGGAAGAAAGAGAGAGGGGGGACATAAACAGATCAAGAGAAGGAGAGAAAGAGAGAGGGGATAACAGACAAAGAGAGGGAGAAAGAAAGATAGATAGAGGAGGATGGGAGGTGGGCAGAGCCTCTTTAAAGGGGAACATAGCAAACATGCACAGGTGGTGCTCTTAGTGGGTGCAGTTGAGGGTGGGTCCTGCCAGAAACCCAAGGACAGGCCAATACAGATAGATGCCTGAATACTAACAAGACCTATTATTATATCTCAAATTAAAAAGCCACAGTTAAAATTCTAAGCCTGATGTCATTAAAATACAATATGATAGAAAATATTTAATTATATTTTGGTAACACTAGCTACACATTCAGATCTTTCATTCAATGTTAATGAAATGCATTACCATGTAGAACTGATATGATAAACCCCCAAAATATCTGGAGACAATGGTATTGAGATTGGTTCTGTCTGGTACTGCTTACTCTCATGATAGGAATCTGTTTTATGACAATGTTAAAAGGTGCCTTACTCCTTTGGTCCTTGGCATAGTTGGAAAACTGGTCTTTTCAGACATCAGACACTCCTTAGAGCCCAAAGCTGAGGTTTCCTGTGGAGAGTAGCTTTAGGAGTGCATCCCACTGGCACCACATGATGGTATATAATACAATTTTTCATATGCACTGAAAACTCTTACCCAGTCAAGTCCTGACCACATCAGTCAGGCTCTGAATAGAGGAATCCCTTCATGCAGGAGAGATGGCTGGATGACATACTGTTTCTAGGTTCTGTGCTTCTCTGAGATATTTGTAATCCTTCACCAATAAATATGCTTGTCCATGGCATAGACAGTAATTTGGTTTTTCAGCACAGAATATTTATAGAAAACTTACGTATGTTATAACTATGGCCAAGAAAAAATAACAGCAACCAAAAATCTGGAGAGAAATGCAAATTTGCTCATTTTTAGTTCTCACCCTGTGTCCTCATAGGTATTGAATTCACTATTATACAAGAGTCTTAAAAGACAAAATCCAAAGAAGAAAGATCACAAGGAGGCAGATACATCCATTCTTGCTCAATGAACTGCCATCTTGATAGTTCTACATTCTACCTTAACACCTCCATTTTATTTTCAATATTTCTGCAAGGACTGTCTTTCTCCCCTTTGAAAAATTACCCATATTATTGTACATTACAACAAATGCAGCATCTATACAAGGTATGCAATAGGTGCAAGACAATGTTATTCATGTCATATGTGGTAGAAAACAATAGTGTCAATTTCTATTACCAGCAATTATTGCGGATGCTTCTATGTAGCATGCTGAATCACAATTGCTCCATAGACCCAAAACACAAGAAGCTGTTACTATGAATATTCTTTGATAGACAAAGATAAAGCTGGCTAAAATCACACAGATTGGTCATTTTTAAATCAAAATTTAACAGACATTGTCTTGTCATAAATTGTTTAGCATCTTGCAGCCCATCCCCTATTTCCTGGTCAAAGTTTAATAGCTGTGTGTGTTGGTGTTTTGAGATTGAGCAAGAAATAGATGAATAGCTACAGAGCAGTGGCTTGGCTAACTGAAGAAATATTTCTTATCCATGAGCAAGAAGACAAAGGCTAAGCATGACATGTTGAGTGTGAGTGTTCCTTTTCAGGGACATGATGGCAGACACCTTAAGATGATAAGAAAGGATATTTAGTAAATTGACAGAACACTCTAAATCTCTAAAACTTCCAATTTTATACTAATGTAACCTTTGTTCATGATAATAGATTTTACTCATATTCAATTATTATTGTCAGGTTGACAAATATCTCAATCTACGAAAATTTTTGGATCAAAGTAGGCTAAATAACATTTATAACTTTCTGATTCTTATGTCTTCTCAAGTTATTCTAACAGAGGCAGAGAGACCAAACAAGATTGATTCTAAGAAGAAACTAAGATGCCTATAAACAAATACAAGAATGCTTCCATTACCTGCTCAGATTCTAAATGGACCAGAGAACTAAACTGTAAAAATAATTTAAATTAATTTTTTATATTGACATTATTTTTTTACTGAAAGGAAATGTTAGCTTTTCTAAAGAGGACTTGCCAGTTTTTAACGAAGCTTTTCTGGAAAACATCTTTTAAATAATCAGCAGCCTCTGCAGGACTGGGTTCAGCTAGAGTCAGCTGTGATGGAAATAAATTGATACACTGTAGAAAGATAATTTACATTCAGCAGAAGCCCAAATACTAATTCAGAGAAAAGATCTCAAGATGAAATACATCCCAGAGTTAAGAAATCTAATTACCCCGACTGTCGCATTTCTCAGCAAGCCAAACTTTGCTTTTGTATCTGTGCCATTAAGCCAGCATGCTACTAGTGTTTAATGTAGATGTTTTTTATTAATATCTATAGATTTTGCAAAGTTTTGAGAACAAAAATATTCGCATTTTTCAGTGGAATGTTTGTCACTAATTTTATGGTCACAACTTTTCAATCTAGTGATTTTATTTGTTTCAAATCATATTAGAACATTGAAATCACATAATCTAATTATTGAGAAATGAAAATAATTTCATTTGGAGAGTTTTATTACTACTTTTCCCCAGATTGGTGCATTTTTCCTTCCATAATAGAATTTTGCAATCTTTTGGTTTGTATATCTTTATAATGTTTCAATTTATAGTATACCATACCATATATGCTCTCATTGAATAAAAGCACATGAGTAAACTATGATCAAAACATTGCAGGCCACCAGGGAGTTCTTGAACATCACAATCTTTAACTTTAACATCAAAGGAACCTTTTTTGTTCCTTTTGTGCAAATATTTAATTGCTCAGGATAATCTGACTTACATTGACAAGAAGATGGAAGACACAGTTCATCATGAACATGACCTCAGCTATTGAGCTTTTTTTCTAGTATCATTCAGGCTTGCTGAATTGTTTAAGCTATTGAAACAGATCTGAGATCCAACAATGGCCCTGGTAACAAATAACAAGCCATGCTTTATTAATCTCCCAAATAGCTACATAAATGTTCATTTTCTCTAGCTTCTTAGAAGAAAAGCAACAAAATGTGTAGATCAATGGAGTTAGCAACAAAGAAAAGTACACCATTGTCTGAGTTTTAAAGATGAAGTTCTTCTTAACTCCTTAGTCTTCTTGGTTACAACACATCATAATGATATTTTGCTCCTTACTTTAGTATATGACACTACCTGAGACTGAAATGAGAATGCAAGAACTTATATCTTCAAGTTGAATAGTTATGTATATAATTATAAATGAATTTTTATGGTGTTTCCATTTATTATATTGTAGTAAAATTTTAAAGCCTAACAAATAAGGTGTTGTTCTTTTGCAAGTTCTTTGTCATAAAAGTTTAATAATAAAAAGAGCTATTGTTAGCCCAGCATGGTGGTGCATACATACATCTTATTTAAGCACTTGAGATTGGGAGACAAGAAGATCTGGAGTACAAGTCCACTCTCCACTATAGGACAAATACAAGTCCTGCCTTTGTTACCGCCCCACTCCAAAGAGAAACCAAAACCCAAACAACCCACACTAGAAGGGATTGGATAGACTAATCAGTGGTTAAGAGCACTGGCTGCTCTTCCAGAGAAACTGGGTTTGATTTCCAGCCCACTTGATGGCTGACAATATCTATTACTCCAGTTCTTGGGGACTTGATGCCCTCTTCTGACCTCTAAGGGCACATGGTGCACAGACGTACATGCAGACCAAACACTCAGACATGAAAATACCTTTAAAACACTGAAAAGTTGTGTGTGTGTGTGTGTGTGTGTGTGTGTGTGTGTGTGTGTGTGTATGTGTGTGTGAGAGAGAGAGACAGAGAGACAGAGAGACAGAGAGACAGAGAGACAGAGAATGCTAGTCTGGAAAGAGAGCTCAATGGTAAAAGTGCTCATCACACAAGCATATAGACAAGGGTTCAGATCCCTAGGACCCATATAAATGCTGGGTTGCATGGCAGCCTGGCTGTAACTAGCTTTGGAAGGCAGAGCAAGCTGGATAGCAAGAAGAACCATATTGGCAAACCTTGATTTTGACTGAGAGACCTGCCTCAATAAGTAAGGTAGAGGATTAGCCAATGATACTCCTTGAAATCAATTCAGGGACTCTTTGACTCTTTGTCCCTCTGTATGTGTCTCTGTCTCTGTCTGTCTGTCTGTCTGTCTGTCTGTCTGTCTGTCTGTCTGACTCTCTCTCTCTCTCTCTCTCTCTCTCTCTCTCTCTCTCACACACACACACACACACACCTTCAATTGTATACATAGCTTGTGGCCACAGCTATGCAAACCTGTGCATATGTAAATGCATTCCATACACAAAAGAAAATAAAATTACTGCAAAACTGAATCTTTAGTTTGTGAGATTAATGCATGTGGAGATATCAGGTACTATATAAAGTATGTTGGTAGAATTAATAGTGGTGTATTATTTACTTGAAATTTATTATGGAAATTCACTGTAATCACAAACACATGAAGAAAAAAGAAATTGTCAAGGATGGTAAGTGATGGATATGTTAGCTCCCAGAGCTGTGGTCATTAATTTAAAATGCATATGCACTAGAAATCATCACATTGTATGCCTTAAACATATGGACTTCAAAATAATTAAATGTGTATCAATAAAACACAGGAAAAGAATATTACTGAAATATGATATTGACAAAAAGTCATATCTGTCTTGAGTCTAATAAAAGCCTACAATGTTTAAACTCAAGTCCCAGAGAGTTAAAGCATAAAGATTTTATATAAGAACACTGAACCACAGAGGATTCAGAAGCTAAAATGACATGTAACTTAAATATTGAACTGGGGGGAAGTAATGCCATTCTATTTCAATTAAAACATATAAAAATAATAAATAAAATATTAAAACAGTTACAAACAGGAAACAGATGAATAGATTATTTTAAATAAATTAAGTTGGAAGCCTTGAACTTTATTGAAAGAATGAATAATTGACCAGGGAGAACTTTATCACCCCAGGAAAAGAGGAGGGCAAAAAGTATAAGAGGCAAGGAACATAAACATATCTAAAAGAAAAGTAACAAAGGTATAACACAAAAAGCAAGTAGGGAGTTCATATAAGCTGACCTGATAAAATACATGTGTGAAGTAGAGCATGGCGGAGCACCCCCATAACCCTGGTCCTTCAGAGACAGAGACAGCAACATCAAGAATTCATGGCGAGCTTTGTTTGAATTTGAGATTAGTTGAGTGGCATCAGACCTTTTCTTAAAAACAAACAAAATGAACATATATGTTTGAAATATTAATAAAAAATGAATGCTGTCATCTTTACTAGTTTTTTAAATATGTAATTAAACATTATGATAAACTTTTACCCATTTTGTATTTCTTTGGTTGGATATTTCTTATATTATCCCTTTAGTTTTTAATTAAATATATACATAAAATCCTCAGCAATGGACCAAACCAAACTCTCCGAATGTGGGTACCAGCTAGGAGCCCAAGACAGTCTATGGCTCCTCTAAGAGCAGAGCCAGTCTTTATCCCTAGAGCACAAATGGATTTTGGGAGCCCATTCCCTATGGAGGGATGCTATTTTAGCCCAGATACAGCAAGCAGGGTCTAGACCTTCCCCCAAACAATATGACAGACTTTGAAGGCCCTTGGTAGAGGGCCTTACTATCCCTGGGGAAGAGTAGGGGGGTGGGTTGGGGTGGGTTAGGTGGGGAATATGGGAGGAGGGAAGGGTGAGGGAATGGGGGCATGGACATGTAAATATGAGTAATTAAACATAATAAAAAATTATAAAAATCATTTTAAGTATATTGAATTAATTGATGCCTATTTGTATATGTTAATTATGCATTCATTTTTGTGCCTAAGGTTGACAACAATAGTTTGGATAAAAACTGTCTTCTCAAATGTTTATGTGTTGAAGGCTTGGTTTTTAAATGTGGATTGAGGGTAGAGTTATTTACATAATCAATGTGCTATTAGATGGTATGCACTGGTTGTTGTAAGTCACTAGAGGTGTGGCTTTGATAGTTATACCTTGTGTCTCTTTCCTCCCTCTCTTTCCCCCCTCATTTCACCCCTCACCTCACCCCTGCTTCCCTTTCTCTGTTTTTTGCTTCACAGTAAAGCAGTTTTCTGTTCCATTATGCCCTCTGTGTCATGGTAGTCTACTATCTGGTGATGGACTGAAGTCTTTGAAAACATGAGTCGAAATGACTCCTTTGTCTTTTCTTGGCTTTCTTTTAAGGACTTATTGATTTCTTCCAATTTTTTGTTTGTCAATTTCAATAAAGATTTTTTTCTTCATATTCTCTTCAAGGACCTCTTTCATCTTCATAAAGTCATTTTTAAGGTCATTTTCTTGTGCTTCAGCTGTATTGGGTTGTTCAGGTTTTGCTGTTGTCAGTTAGCTGGGCTCTGGTGATGCCATATTGCCCTTTCTGTTTACAAATCAGGATTTGCAATGATTATAGGTCTAGGTGTTGATTCCTGGCTTTGTTTTGATTGGGTGGGTGTTTTGTTTCTTGGTTTTCTTTTCCTTTCTAGTCTTCTGGCCTTGTGTCCCTAGTTCTGGCCTGGCCTCTGGTAAAACAGAAATCTTCTTCCGAAGTTGTAGACCCTGTGTCTCTATGTGTATGTATGTGTGTATGCACACAGTCTGGGATTGTTGGGCAAGCTTAAAGAGGTTTTGTAGGTAGTGGGTGAAGTCTTATCTTGGGTTCCTAAATCCTGCCTGGTTTTTGGTAAAACCAAAGGCTTTTCCAAAGTAGTAGGCTGGGATATGGAGCCCCAGTGTCCAAGTGCAGTCTGGGGTTGTCAGAGGAAAAGTGAATTGGGGGTGAAAATGGGGAGTTTGTGAGATGGATTTGGAGCAGAGGTTAGAGGAGAAACTGTGGCCAGGATGTAGAATATATATATATATATATATATATATATATATATATATATATATATATAAAAAATTGTCTACGAGGGAAAACAATACCTACAATTGTATCCATTGCTGTGACTTCCTGACGAGGTAGTTTATTTGAGGCAATTTTAGAAGAATTTGGAAACATCATGAGATGACAGACTAATAAGGCTTTAGTATGAGTAAGCATGATTTGATGAATAATTCTGCTAGAAATTCATCAGACAAGAAGGCTAATATTAGTGTGAAGAGTAAAGACTCCTGATGTGTTTTCAAATGGAAGGCATGTACATTGAATTGTGGTTAAAAAGTTACCAACATTTGTGTGAGGCTAAATTGAAACATGATAATCTGATTTACCTGGTGGAAGACATTCTGAGACAACACAGCATACATGCTACGCAGGTGCATTGGGAGCTACCTTTAGGCAGGCATACAGTGAGAACTGGGGATACAAATCAGAACAAAAATATTTAAAAAACTGTGGTTTGTTTAGAAAAGCAGGTGACATGTTGAAACTAAATAAAACTGTGTTTTTGAAGATATCACCACCATTAAAAAGAGGCCGAGTGCTTTGTCCTGGGACAAAAATGAAAGAGGCGTTGAGGGCAAATAAGGGAATCGACAGGACTCATTTAAAATTATTTTCCTTGGGAAAAGAGCAATAGGGTTCTGTGTTCATACAAGAGTCCCTTGGATTCATTGTACCATGCTCAGCTACTGTGCAACCAGCAGCCTATGCAACACTTGTCTCAAGAGATCTAGCAGCTTTTTGTGCCAGCATCCGACCTTCATATTATCCATTCTGGTTTTACAGTCATGCAGAATATAAGCCACAGGTTGTGGAGACTTCTACCTACCCTTCAATTCAAATCCTGTGTAGCCAGGCAATGTGAAATAGCATAAAATTCCCCAAGAGATACCCTGATTGGGAGTGGATGTATGGAGTCATGTGTGTTAACCTAAAAGATCTAGAAAATTAGAAATACCAAAAATCTTCCAAGTAAAGGCATGGACAGAAGTGTAGAGAACGAGTCTCTCGGGGCGTTTGTTGCTCTTGCCCATTCTGACTATCTTTGTTTCCTGGTTGCCATCACTTCCTCTCCACCATACTGTTTAGTTGCACTTCATGCCATAGCAATAGAAACAGCTTCTGAAACAGTGATTCAAGAATAAAGCCTTCTTCTCTTACATGGTTCTTCTCAGATGTTTTCTCATGGTGAGGAAAGGCTAACAGAACAGAATAACAGGTAAAAGTAAGAAATGGTTTGATTTTCATTTTATTTGTTACTTGATTTATTGGCAATAAAATATTCATGAAGTTAACTAGGTAGTTTGGTCCTCAGAGGTCATCTATTTTTCTTTTCTCTGTGAGCTGAATTCCATACTGTCTCACCTCCATGTTTTGACTTATTTTATTTTAAGGATTCTGACTCAGTTTTACTGGGTATTTTTCCCCCTGTGATAATCAGATATGCTTCCCTAAGTCTGGAAACCTATACTCACCCCTGACTAGTTAGTTCTGTGGTTTAGTTTGTCACCAATTGTGTGAATTTGATTGTTATTCCTAATTACACAATGGCACTCACAGTGTTTCTATCTACAAATCATTTTAGAAACATTGCAGGAGAGATTATAGAACTCCCATTATCACATGAGATTTTTGTGGTGCCATATAGTCTGATCAAGAAAGTGACAATATCAAAACTTAGAATACTTAAAAAAATTCATCAGCAAGTTCTTTGATAATGCCGTGTGGAAGATACAGAGATCAAAGCCTCCATGTTGACAAAGCTTACTTGGTGGAGTTGGACTCTGAAAATACTCTTGTAAAAATTCTAACAAATGCATTTTTTTCTATTTCCTTTCTGTCTTTGGATAAGACACATTATAAAAGTCTGTATGTAAAGAAAACTACTATGGACATAACAGTAAGCAAAAGAACTTGGTAACTTGGTTTTACAAATAAAATTTAATTTGTTATCTAGTTGTATATCTTGGAATAGAGAAAAACTAGATATTTACATAGTAAATATATCTCCTATTTTTTCCCAACTCAGGCCACATGCTTCAGGAATCTATTTCTCTCCTATGTTTCTTTGTCAAATTAGATGTTAATATAAGCCTATAGTGTCATAGGAAATAATGATTTCATGTACCAATGAACCAAATGAATACATTTGTATTTTACCAATGATTTTGTAGATTGAAAGTTCAAGCTAGTGAATCCATGATAAACTCATGCTTATACCTCATGTGACTATCAGTAAGGGCAGTTCTCAGCCTCTTCCCAACTTTCCTCATTTGGGCTCAGTGAAGGACACATTACCTGAAAGTAGAGTGCTGCCTAATGCTTGAATAACATGCAATAATAATATTAATATAGCATAAAATAAAGAGAATAAAAAGAATAAATAAATAAAAAGAATAAATAAAGAGAATAAAATAAAGAGAAATGGCAATACAATCATAATTTCACAACAAGGGTAACTATTTTCTTTCCTTTTCGCTGTCATTATTTTTATATAATAGTAGTACTCATGTGTACCTATCACTACTAGCATTTTCTCTTTTCAGACAACACTTAACAACCATTTCCAAGTATGGAAATCTTACAAAGAATGTTAACTACTCACCTTATTTTAATGTCTGTTCACCATTCAATCAAATACCTACTGCATGTCTTTGTAATTACAAATTGGGATTAATTTTAATTTTTATGTCTTCATTAAATATCTTTGAACAACAACTTTTTTCCTGAATATTTCAAGATATTTTGTTAGGATACACTCATTACTTGGAGTTCTTATTTTATATTTTTTCTACCAGATCTTTTCAGAACTTCATATCAGATTGTAGTCTTAAGAACAGTGTAAAGGTAGGTAGAGTCATGTTTATCATCAAAATGAAAATATATTCAATATTCTGCTAGATTATTTAATTTTCTCTTAATAACAATGAAAAATATGATGTAGTTGGGAAAGTAGACCGGAATAGGCAAGCATTAAGCCAAGCAAAACAGGATAAATAAGCAACTTACATAAAATGCAATATTCACAACATGGTGGATTATAGATTTTGAACAAATATAAAACCAAAAGTGGGATTAGGAGAGAGGCACTAAGTAAATTGCTTGCTCTATAAGCAAAGTTCAGGATCCAACAACCACAAAAAAGCCAAGATTGCTGGCAGCTGTCTATAACTGTAGCTCTAGGTATATGGAAACAAACTGGCCCTGTCTAGTCAAGATAATGTGATCCATACGCAGCCAGAGATCAGATCTCAAAAATAATGTTGAGAACAATAAAGGAAGACCTGTGATATCAACTTCTCAATCTCTACACATGCACATACAGACAAGCACACACACACACAGACACAAGCACACATGCATACATGACATACATGTGCACACACGTGTGCACCACAGACACAATATTTATACATACATAATAATCAGAAGAGTTGAAATAGAGAAGATAGAAGAGACCAAAGATGATATACTTTTGAGCATTTTTAGCTGAAAATTTGCAATCCTTAATTGTGAAGGTGATTTAAAATTTATAACAGAGTGTAACTCCTGATAAGTTGACCACACTCCACTGAAAGGCCAAGAATATTTGGGCAGTACAGGTTGGTTTCGATGTTTTTCAAAACCAAAAGCAATAAGGGACAGAGTGTTTGGTGTGAGGGGAGGCAGAGTGGTTCTGTAAAAATTGGGGGATATGAGAATATGATCAAAACAAACTGTATGATGTTATCAAAGAACTAATATATATATATGTATATATATATTAAATTAACAAGAACCTTCCTAGATAATATCAGTAATGTGTGTTTGTATTACTGTTCAAATTGCATAATGTGGAGGTAATATAAGATTTCCTCTCTGACCTGGGATCCTCTTCTCCTCTATTCTGATGCTGCTACTTACAGGGATATTTCCCTAGACACAGAGTATCTCCAAGTTCACTTATGAGAACCTAGTCTTCTTGGGACATTAATAATTTCATTATGTTTGTCAAATATCTTTTATAAATCACTTATGACCCTGGGGATGTTTCAGTGTTGAAATAAGCCTGTCACTTGCAGCCTTTTGCTATTCTGAACACTGCATGTTCCACATCTGTGACAATGGGGCATATTAGTATTACTCCTGCATAGTAGTCAAGGATAATCTTTGCACCCAAGGCAGAGATATGTGTGACATGCTTCTTTTTCTAAGGTGTTCTGTGCCTTCTCTCCCTCAGAGATCAGCATCTTCATGCTTAATTACTTAAGTCTCCTTTCTATATTAGTTCTCTTTACAAAATCTTAACCTATTTTAAATTAATAATGAAATTGCATCAATCTCAAAAGAGATCATTATCAATTTAAATGTGCACCCTTTTAATCAGATTATTTTCCATGCTCTTTATCTTGTCTTACCTATCTCTTAGATATCTTAATTTATCCATTGTCAATTTCATATGTATGGTTCTCATCCTTACCAAAATGTTGTGATGTTAGTGTGAGATTTTAATTTGTGACAATATAATTTCAATGCTTTTTTCACATCTATTACTTTGTTTCTCCCTCTAAAGCATGGGTACATCTTTTTGATTCTGGCACATTGTTCTCCCAAGATCTACTGTATACAATTTTGGGAGAAGTTTTTACTGTTCAGATTTCACTAGCGTACACCATATGGCATCTGAATTGCTTGGTGGCCATTCTCCAACTCTCCATTGCAGCTTCACTGTTTATTTTGTTGAGGAGAAAAGTGTCATCTGTGTCTCCTTTGCCTTGATTTATCAACTGACAAGTACCTATTTACTCTTAATGTTTTTCCTCTCTTGATCTCAATGACTTTGTTGATTTTCATGCTGCAGAATCCAAGCCTACATACAATCCATCCTTAGTCACTCTTCCACCTCTCTAAAAATGTCTAAAGCAAAACCACACTAACCTCAAGTGTTCTTTCTGCTTCAACAGCCTGAAAAAAGTCTGCATAACTTGTTTGTCTCTCTCTGACAGTATCCTTAGTGTTATTTCTCCTGGTGATTTCTTCCTCCTTTGTGTGGCAGATGTAATTCTGTTCTCTCAAGACTGCATCAATGTGACTTTTGGGAGTTTTTCTGTATGGATCCTTTTTCCTGTTTAAATAAGAGTAACCACGCCATTGTCTCAGTAATGGGATTTTTTTTTTTTTGTTTCTCGAGGCAGGGTTTCTCTGTGGCTTTGGAGGCTGTCCTGGAACTAGCTCTTGTAACTCACAGAGATCTGTCTGCCTCTGCCTCCTGAGTTCTGGGATTAAAGTTGTGCGCCACCACTGGCTGGCTGGAATCATTTTAATACTATCAACTTCCACCAATAAGATGCATATTTTGATCTTCAGGTGTATAGTTTGGAGAGCCTAGTAAACTCTCTGGATATATCTGTACTCTTCTCCAAAGTCAACATGAGCTAAGTCAAGTTCATGGTTTTCTCTCTCACTGCTTCACTCCATCTTCCTCCAAATTTTATTATTTTATTAGCATACTGTGCAATTAACTGCTTAAACTCTGGAGCTGACTCTATCCTTGATGCATCTCTCATGTCTACCATACAGTTAATTACTATGTATCCTGTTTCCTCCTTATGGATTCATTCAGACTTCCATTTTTCTCATTTTTCCTGACAAATACTTCAGAGAACTCACACATATTCCCTCTGATATAGATAAGCGTCTCATTAGAAACCATCCATTTTAGTTACTTTTACTATTTCTGTAATAATTAGCCTGTCGATAGCATTAAGGGGGAAAGACTTTACTCTGGTTCACGGTTTGTGGCAACAGTACAGCATGGTGAGGAAGACAATAGTTGGAGCTTAAAACAGCCTATCAAAGTCAGGAAGTGCAGAATAATAAAAATGCTCGTGCTCAAATCTCTTTCTACTGTGTATATAGTCTAAGATCCCAACACAGGGAATGGTGTTACTTAGAGTAAGATTTCTCCAACCTCAAGTAATCTAATCATTATAACCTCTCATGTTTTAGATCTTACCAATATTTCAATTGAGATTAACCATTCTATCATCTTCCACAATAACATTTTCCACAATATAAAGCTAACCATAAATGGATGTTAAAAGGCAGTATCAAATTCTTTAATACGATACCAAAGGCTCCTTGGGATCTAGACGCAATAAATTCCTAAAAGGTCATATCTTCTAGACTCAGTTGGAGTATCAGACATAAATGCCAAAACAGAAACGTATTTTCCACAGATGCTAACCATTGTGAGTCACATTCTAAGTCAAGCATCATCTGCACTGATTCTTTCCTTTCCTTCCTGAGCTATTTACAGCTCCATGTTATGGGCTTTTTGTCTTTAATCATGTGGCCCTACTATATTCTCCTATAGTAGCTACATCCTACTTGCGATTACTCAACTGATCACCTTTGCAAAGGTCTTTATAACACTATTAGAGGAGTCCTATTTATTTTTGTGTATAAACTAGCACACTAGCCTGAGATTTCCATTCACAGCTCCTAAGACGAGTTCCCCATCATTGTGCAGACTTTGGTATTGTAGCTATTTAGGGTCATCCTGATTAATGTACATATTCACAGAGATTCTGAAAACAAAATAATAAATAAAATCACCTGCCACTTTGAGAGAAAGCATTTCTTTTTTATTTTATTTTATTTTTTTTACTTTAATTAGAAACAAGACTGTTTTACATGTCAATCCCAGTTCCCACTCCCTCCCTCCTCCTCTACCGCCCCCCCCCAACTAAAACCCTACCTATCACATATCCTTTCTGCTCCCCAGGATTTTTTTGATATTTTAAAAATGATTTTATTCATTTATTATGTATACAGTCTTCTGACTGCATGCCATCAGAGTGCATCAAATTTCATTCAAGGTGGTTGTGAGTCACCATGTGGTTGCGGGGAATTAAATTTCATTCAAGGTGGTTGTGAGTCACCATGTGGTTGCGGGGAATTGAACTCAGGGCCTCTGGAACAACTGTCAGAGCTCTTAACCACTGAGCCACCTCTCCAGCCCCTGAGAGAAGGCATTTATTTTAACAAAGCAAACAAGGGAAAAAAGCTATATCTTCCTTATGAATGAAGAGAGCTTCAGTTCACGATCCCCGAGAAGTCACACAGCACAGGTTTGAAGAAAAAGTCATTACCCACTGCATGGCAGTTTTATGGGAAAGTTCACCTTTCCCTAACAATGATTCCAATTTATTTTGATAGGACAAGGGCCAGGGCCATTCTTCTCATCATCAGATTTTTATTATACAAAGATGTCATCACCAGGAGAGCAAGATGGATACTCTGTGTGAAACAAGAATTGTGGTTTTAAGCCATTTTTAGAGCTTTGCTTAAGTGCCCGGGGTCTGTTCCCCAAAATCTTAGTTAAGAACCATAAACTTACTTTTAGCTCATCCATAATTCTTATTCAAAAAGCCCACTGAATTTATTAAGCATGCTTTTCAGGGCATAGATAGCAAATATCCACTACTGTGACTCTTGACTTTTCTGTACAGAGTTGTAATCCTGAGGGGACACACTCAGGATTGGAATAAGCTCAGGCTTATAGTTTGGCATTCTTTTCTAAGATGGTCCATTTAGGAAGAGTTATGCTTGTTCAGAGTCTGGGGAAGTGTAATAATTACATTGGACATATGCTACTGTGAGACTTTAGCCAGCCTCATAAACACATCCAATTCTAGATTCCTCAGTGATGGAAGCAAAGAATATATTTAAACCCAGTAGACACCTTAGTAATTGTAGGGTTACTAATCTTTTACTAATCTCCTTCCTCAGAAAATTGATATAATTCAGATATTTCACTTTTATCTACATAGCATGTACTTCAAGATCAACTGGTACTCAGAGATAGGTCCAATTTTCAACCCATTCACCTTTCCACTCATTGATTTGAGGAGAGATATTTGTTCATATAATTTATTTCTATGTACCATGGTAAAAATTTCACTCAACATTTTCTTGGCATGTTTAGGGTTGTCCCAAAGCTATGGCATTCACTGATGAAAACGGGAGGGAAATCATTCCTAGGCACTACCCATCCCTTTCTTAGTGTCCTTCCAATTCATCATTGGGCTTTAAAAACACTGAAATATGAAGCTTCCTTTGGATGTCAATAATTTTCTAAATCTTCCCTAACTCCACAGTGCAGTAAGAACCTGGGATAGGAGTTTCTGCTTGCTTTGTTAACACAGCAGTGGAGCACAGGCTGGGAGCAGAGTGACTGTGGATAGGATGGGAGGGCTTTTCCAGGGATTATAGATGGTTTTCTGCTTTTATATATTTTATTGAAAAGCATAAGAATTCTTCACAGCTAATCATGTATAGTTGTATTTGTATATCTTGTGGGAGAAGGCAGATTCATGCTCATTTTGACTTTCTTATGTGTTCTCTCGATAGTGAAGCAATGAGTAAGTTCATTTTCTCTAGATCCTAGGTTTTCTTTTCTTTGATCATGGACAACGACAGCTAACAGTTTCATTTGTCTCATATTCTGAAACTTTCTCTCAGTGTATCTAGAGCATTAGTTTAGGGAACATGGATGTTCCCATCCTCTGCACATGTATTTTATGGACTCTACTAACCTGGACAACACTGCCTTCTTTTTTTTTTTTCACTTTTTAAAAAAGATTTATTTACTATGTATACAACACTCTGTCTGCATGCATCCCTGCACTCCTGAAGAGGGCACCAGATCTCATTATAGATGGTTGTGAGCCACCACATGGTCGCTGGGAACCAAACTCAGGACCTCTGGAAGAGCAGTCAGCTCTCCCAACCTCTGAGCCATCTCTTCATCCCAACACTGCCTTCTTATGGACTTTTTAATGGCCTTCTGTTTCTATAGTTATGGCAAACCTGCTTTGTGTACTGCTCACCGATGAGGATTCCAGTGTAATGTTGGAGGTATACATCTTGCCCCAAGCCCTGCTACCTAATATCTGAATTTATACAGATCTATCAGAGACTATTGGGGTAGTTCTTCTGACACTTGTTTGACAGATACATGCAAGGAATCTGCTGAGATAGAAAAATATTTGAGGAAAACAAATTCTCTGAGCTGGAAGCAAGGGCTTAGATGATGATTGTAACAGTTGAGGAGACTACGGGATTTCTGCGAGAAAGACCAGTAAAAGCTGAAAAGGGAAAGACAAAAAAAAAATGGAACAGAGTGTTGTTTGTGAGTTGGAGAGGGAAAAGGGTGAAGGTGAGGAGAATGGGAAAAGGAACAGACTTTGTCTTTAGAACATATACAAGTTCTTCTTGTAGCTTTGGGAAATAATGATTGATTGTGAGAGCCACACCTTGGACAGTTCTGAACTTCCCCTGAAGTCTACACAGAGACCTAGCGCAACAAACACATTTCCTCAGAGACAGAACCATGAAAACCAAGGTTTGGTTTTAGTATTGTGGTGCACCAAGAAACAATAGAAATAGAGAATGAGTCAGATTTTGATTTTACAACTAAGGAATTTAATAATACATATTTGAATTTTAAATATGCCAAAGGTTTTAGGATAATTTAATGAAGCTTTAAAATTTTCAAATATGCACAGCAGTTGTTTGAAGAATTATATGAAAAGATGCATCATAAAAAGAAAGATAGCCATGGTGCTGTGGTGGTATAACAATTAAACAGGAGAATGCTGATTATCAGTGACTATTGTATGATATGAAAACAAATCCCATCTTGCACTTCACCAAAAAAAGGCTGTAAGATTTTCATCCAGAAAAAGGGCTGCATTACCAAGCCAGAGGTGAAATTTTTGTAGATAATGAAAAGTGGTCAATTCTGTATGAAGGTAAGACTTATCAAACTACAAAGAAACTCTACTGGGGCTGAAGAGTTGGCTCATCTGTTAACACTTTCTGCTGTAGCAGAAGTCCAGAGTTTGGATCCCAGAGGAGGCTCATAATTGACTGTAACTTCAGTTCCAGAGGAATAGATGCCCCCTTTTGTTTTTAGTCCCACTGGGCACCTGTCCTCATGTATATATATATACATAATATACATACACATGCACACATATGCAATTAAAAATAAAAGCTAAAGATAGAAATATAATCATTCTGGCATGAGGAATCAGGAATGTCGAGTTGGGGGAAGAACAGAGAAGGAGAGCAAGGAATGAGATACCTTAATAGAGGGAGCCGTTATGGGCTTAATGAGAAATCTGGCATTAGGAAAATCTCCAGGGATCCACAAGGATGACCCCAACTAAGAATCTAAGCAATAGTGGAGAGGCTTCCTTAAATACCTTTTCCCTATAATGAGTTTATGACTGCCTTAAATGCCATCATAGAGCCTTCACCTAGGAGCTGATGGAAGCAGAAGCAGAGATTCACAGCTAAGTACTGAGCTGAACTCCTGGAATCCATCTGTAGAGAAGGAGGGGTCAATACCATGCTGGGAAACCCACAGAAATAGCTGACCTGAGCAAGAGAGAGATCATGGACACAGAGTGACAGCTTGGGAACCAGCAAAAGGCCCCCTGAGCATAGGTGTCAGTTGGGCGGCTTGGGCAGTCTATGGGTCCTCTGGCAGTGGAACCACGATTTATCCCTAGTGCACGAATGGGCTTTGGGAGCCCAAATCCTATGGAGGTATACTTTCTTAGCCACAATACACTTCGGAGGGCCTGGATCCTGCCCCAGGTGATGTGACAGACTTTTATGATTTCCCCATGTGTGGCCTCACACTCCCTGAGGAGTGGTGGTGGGGGTTAGGATGGGCAAAAGAAAGAATGGGAGGGAGAAGGAACTGGAATTGGTATTTAAAATAAGATTGTTCTTAATTTAAATAAAAATTAATTATAAAAATATATAACCATTAAGCTGTATAGTTGACAATGCACTCACGATGCTAAGAGTATTTTTATAGTCAGTAATGATGCTTTCTTTCTTTCTCTTCCTTCTTCCCTCCCCCCACTTTCTTTTGCATTGTGTTAGCTAAGAAGGGGAGTCTGAATCTTATAGTCATGATGTAGTCGCATTTTTATATTCTGGTTTTTAAAACAAAAGTTATACAGGAGGAATTCTGGATGAGGAAAGGTGCAATGCTTCCTAAAGTCTTAAGACTTACTATGCACATGATGTTCCCTTTATTTGGGATTATAGGACTAAGGATTGAACCTATGACCCCAAGCAGGATTATGTGTATAACAAATATGTCTACATGTGTATAAGAAAATTTATGCTATAGTGGTTCTTTTAAATTTGGGAATTAGCCATTCTGACAGGTGTAAGATAACATCTCAGAGTTGTTTTGATTTGCATTTCCATGATGGCTAAGGATTTTGAACACTTTCTTATGTGTCTTTCAGCCATTTTATATTCCTCTATTAAGAATTGTCTATTTAGTTCTCTACCCCACTTTTTAATTGGATTGTTTGGTGTTTTGGAGACTAGTTTCTTGAATTCTTTGGGAGCCCATTCCACACAGAGGGATACTACCTGAGCCAAGACACATCGGGGTGGGCCTACACCCTATCCCAAAGTATATGATAGACTCTGATGACTCCCCATGGAAGGCCTCAACCTCCCTGGGGAACAGAAAGGATTTGTGATAGGTAGGGTTTTAGTTGGGTGGGGGTGGTAGGGAAGGGAGACAGAACTGGGATTGACAGGTAAAATAATGTTGTTTCTAATTCAAATAAAAAATGCAGAAAAATTTTGAATTAACAAACTTCTGGTGCCATTTTCATTTTTAAATATTTTTAACTTATTTCTGACAGTTTCACATATGTACATAATACATTTCGACCATATTCACATACCTTCATAACTTATTTCTCTTAAAGTCCTACTGAGTCTCCTGAAGTTATTTTTTTGTTTGATAAATATCTGCAATTCTTCGATGGTGGATAGGGGACTGTTAGCCACATTAGGTACCTATGTAGATTTTGTGTTGAGAAACACAGTTTTTTTTTTGTTTTGTTTTGTTTTGTTTTTTTTTTTGGTGGTGGTGTTAATGTTGATCTTCTGTGCTCTTGTGAGTGGTAGAGAAACATTTTCACACATGTGTGTATCTCCATAGCTAAGCTTTCACAAAATTCCAAAGAACTGGCTGTAGTTCTCTGAATTAATTTCAGTCATGATTAGTGTAGAGTCATAGCAGAAAATGAATCAGTTATAGACTCATGACATGAAAACAGTTGATGTCATTGAAACTATTAGTAAGTGTGAACTGTTGCTGTCTATGAAAGATCAAAGGGTCAAAATACTAACCTAAGTTACAGAACAATAGAGAGTGAGAAAGGAGGATAGGATGAAGGAGGAAGGGAGGGAAAAAAGGGTGGGAGGAAGGACAGAGGTAAAGGGAGGGTAAGAACAAGGAGGCAAGGGGGTAAATTGAAACTAGGGTAATTCATCTGAGTCCATTAACTTCCAGTTTTATCTAAAAATAATGTGATTTATGTATCAGCATCTTAATGTGCATTTAAATAGTATATGTGTCTTTTTTTTTACTGGTGAAATATTTCATTGTTCCCTACCAAAAGGGTATTGTCTTTAGCATTTTTATCATTAAATAATTTGCCTAACATCTTTTTAAACAAAGGTATCTGGCTAATTTAAAGTATCAGTGTTTTCGTCTAACCCACCAAAATACCCAGCTCTAAAATTTAGTAAGAGAATAGAAAAAGTCGACACTCTTAAGTGTCTGAGAAATGCCATATTGAATAGTGTTCTGAGCAGAAACTCTTGCGAGTACATTGATCTTCCCCAGGAGTACATTGGTTTTCAATCCTCCCCTGGCTCACACCACAGTTCCCACAGCATCACTTTAAAGAATGTTATTTGTACCAGGATTCTTTCTTCTGTGAAATCTTACTTATAAAATCATGAAGGTATCATATGGCAGAAAGCATTCATTCACATTTCACAGCACTCAATTATTTAGAATTAATATTAACATGCATTTTGATCACTTGGTTGGAATAGCCAATACTATGGATCCGTCACATTTAGGAATAGAATAGTAATTAAAAAATAAAGTGATGGGAAACAACTAAATCCCTTCTTTTACAGCTTAAATTATGAAGTTCTAATTTGTTTGCTAATACACCATAGATTGCAGTGTGCAAAGACAAAATTTTACTTATAACAAGAAGAGGTTGTGATTAAGAAAGGATGAATCTTGCTATAGCTAACAAGGATAATGAAAAGTTTTCTCGTCCCATCAACATTAGAAGAGAATGCCCACAACAACACAGAACTTCATCCCACAGTTTATAATGAGCCTGTAAAGTTCTCACCCTGTCCAAGAGCTTGTAGCAATTTCATTCTACACAAATGATCTTCTAATTGCTACACAAATTTACATTTTAAGCTCAACATCAATTGAAACAAGTCCTAAACACCATTGCTATTCAGGCTTGTATCTACTGTGCATCAAGTCAACAAACTACTTCTAAAATCTCAGAGTATTATTCCTTCATTTACTTTATTAATTTATTATCTGAAACAATTATTCAGCAAGAGTCATTTATCTTTGCTACTCAGAGTTAGTATTTCTTGTAGCACTCCATGGTTTAATAAAAAAGCCAATTATGAAAACATATATATATATATATATATATATATATTCAAGAAACTTACTATTTAATAGAGAATAAACATTATCTGTCTGAAGGAGAGCCTCATAATAGTATTTTCTAGGTGACAATTTGCTTCTTTTGTGAAAAATATACACAAGGACCTTCCTCTAAGTAAATTATAAGATTAAGCATCTTCAAAAGAAGTACTAAATAAACTTGGATATGTTTTTGTTCCTTCTACATTACAGATTAATCCATTGAGCCAAATGTACACAAATTTAACTCAGATTGATATTTCTGTTACTATCCATATTGTTTTGGTATCAGCTTGTGCAAGCACCTGTAGGGTCTGAGTATGTGGTACTTGTGTGCGTGTGTGTGTGTGTGTGTGTGTGTGTGTGTGTGTGTGTGTGTGTGTGTGATTGCACTAATGAGCATTCCTTCTTATCCTATGTTTACTATACATTCCAGTGGGACCTATAAAGTTACAGTGGAATGATTTATGTGATAACTTGTTTATTTTAAATTCATTTGCATTGATCTCCATTTCAATGTTCCAATTGTATATATGTTTCTCTTCAAGTTTAAGACACTAAATATATTTGCTATTGATATTGGCATGCACACTGTCTATGGCTATTGATGTAACAAAAGGGTAAAGAGAAAGAAATGCCAATATCAATTGAAACTATTTTAATTTTTACAAAATTCTTCTTTCACTGCAAAATATAAAACCACAACATTGCCAATAATGCCTTTAAAGAAATCTTTGCCTACTTTCCAACCTGAAACTTTTGCTGTGCCTCCCAACACACGCCCCAACACCATTTAAAATACATCTCAGAGAGGTCATCATTGATCACAGTCACTAAACTCAGGTTCACTCTCTGGTCTTAATTCACTCAATAAATGTGTTTAAGTCAGTTTTCAATTTCTTCTATGATTGGCACTGCTCTCTTAGGATTCTTTCATCTGCTTCTCCTTAGTGACCTTGGAGACATTAATGAATTGGCCTCCTTTTCCAATGACAGGGTCCAGAAGATTCAGGTGTTGCACATTCTTTCCTGTTACACACTCTCTAGACAGCTGCCTTCCTGGCTTTTTATAGCCATGGAAAGTGGACAACTGATAATTTCCATGTGGGTAAGGAAGGATTCAACTTTTTAGTAACAAGGAAGCCCCAGATATTTCAAGGCCTTTATTCAGTAAACTGTTACTTTTGACAGATTTGCTTGCCAGTGAGTTAATTTGTGGTAACTCTAAGGAACTGAAAAGTGGCTTATTGTCTGTCTCTCCATCTTTGTATCAGTGATATACACCAGTGTCATATATCACGCCAGAGCAGGAAAATTTAATTCCATGTAAAAATAAAACTTGGGATATTCGTGAACAGAGACTATAACTTAGTCTCTGCCTGTATTCAGTACTTGGGTGTATCCTTTCCTATTTGCAACTAACATTCATGCTTCTACTTTAATTTGAAATATGTAACATGAAATTGCTACATTTTTCCTTAATATTTTCATGAACATGGGCTGAGTGATATGATCATGTTTGTGTCATTTAACTTTATAATAATAAAAGCATCTGTAAGGACTAATTGAAAGTTGATTGTGGTTATCCTGGGGAGTAAAGAATACCATCCAAACAAATTTATGAGTCATCATCATAATGTAAAACATGTTGTGTTAAAATTTTAAGCTTTATCTAACCACTTGAGCTTCATGTAGGCTGAATTATGCTATCCAAAGGTGTAACATTTCTAAGGTACAACATTGTGCATAAGTCTCAAAAACATTTACTAGAGGTGCTAATATTATAATGAGTAAGAATTTAATTGAAAAGAGCTGAAGGTTATTAATGTGTTCAACATGTTTTAATCATCTGAGATTATTTTCCCATTATGCTACCCATTTATTATAAAGTGAATATAATTTTGAGGAGCTTTTGGGTCAATTTTCGGTAACATAATTTTAAGCAAAAGTTAAGTCTTGTCTAGTAAGTGGGTTTTGAAGATTTATATTGTTTTCTTGTAGGAACTGTAAATAAGACAAGAGCCATGCTTGCATGTCTGCAAAGCTTGTAATATATTTTTCTGCACCAGCTATTTTCTTATTGCTATGTATAGAAACTCATGGATTTGTAATTTTCTTCTTTATCTTGTCTTTTTTTTTAAAACATCTTCTCTCCTTTTCTGTCTCCCTCTACCCCTTCTTCCTAACAAATTCCCTCAAAGGCAACCACTCTCAACATGTTTTATTGACATGCTTGTACAACTGCAGTGTTTATTAGACTAAGATAAAAATAGAAAGATCAGAATCAAAGAAAAAGACTTTTTAGGATTAATGTGAACAAAGCATGGACCTAGCACAAGAAAAGATAGCTCAGAACCCAGCACCAGGGGAGAATACTTTAATGGTTTGATGATTGAGAAGAGAAGTAATATAAAGACAAAATAAACCAACAAAATATAAAGAACAGAGTGTTGTTGCTTCAGACATGGGCAAAATGAGGGTATTTTAACTTCAAAGTGAAGGGGAGACATAATAGAGAGGGAGAGGAAAGAAGGGGGATAAAGAACATCAGCAGATTTTTAAAAAGCCATAGAGAAACATTATTTTATAAGCTTACTTAACACATAAGCACAAAAATTAAATAGAGGTATACCACATGAGGTGATGAGGCTCCCTGAAAGAGGCATAGAATATCTAACAAAAGCCTCATGCCAGACATGGAAATCTTCACTCAGAGTTGTTGGTCAGCAGAGTTCAAGAGCCTCCCAAAATAATATGGGCTATTTTCTTGCCCTTAGTAGCCTCTCAGAACTTGAATGAAAGAGCCCATTACTGAAGACAGCATATGTTTCAGACACAGGGATTTGATGGCTTGATCTAGAGCTGACAATGGCACCTCCTCCATGAGAACTAGATCTTATAGTATCTGAAGGAGCTTTGCAACTTCCAAGGGAGAAAAGGAATCAATAATCTGCTGTGGATTATTATTTTAAGGTGTATTATATTTGTTTATGTTGTGGAACTTTTGTTTTAATGATGCAAAGATGTGTTTCATTCTTTTATGTTTCATTTGATTAACTCTGTGAAGCTGTGATTCTTTGCCTGTCTGACACACCTGATGCTATCATAAAGAGCTGATCAGTCTATAGTGAGGCAGGAGAAAGGATAGGAGGGACTGGCAGGCAGAGAGAATAGAAGGAGAAATCTGGGAAGAAGAAGGAGCAAAATAGACAGAGAGGAGGATACTAGGGGCCAGCCATTCAGCCACCCAGCCAGGCAGGCAATCATGGAGTAAGAGTGAAAGTAAGATACTCAGAAGTAATAAAAGGAAAAAACCAAAGGCAAAAGGTAGATGGGATAATCTAAGTTAAGGGAAGCTGGCAAGAAACAAGCCACGCTAAGGCTGGGCATTCATCAGTAATAATAAGCCCCTGTGTATGATTTATTGGGGAGCTGGATGGCAGGCACCCAAAGAGCAAAGAGTAAAAATCAACAAACAACAATAATCCTGCCTATCTGTAAAGCCTGTGAGCCACAATGACCAACCTGGCTACATGTCCCCAGTGGTTCAACAGAGGCAATTTTATCTTGGGGTAACCAATGTTCTCTGTTTAGAGTAAGGTTGCTCAGGAAGTAGGAATTCATGCCTAGTTTGGAAAATTTTGCCAATTACTTTGGGATGGAGAAGTCATAGACCCTAGAGAAGAACTTACACTTATTCTTTTTATTATATTAATTTAGAAACAATCTTATTTTACATACCAATTCCCGTTTTCTCTCCCTCCTTTTACCTCCACCGCCCCTCCCAGTCTCACCCCCATGAGGCTTTCCATGGGGGATCAACAAAGTCTGTCACTTCGTTTTGGGGGAGCGCCTAGACCCTTCTCAGTGTATCTGGGTTGAGAAAGTATCCCTCCATGGGGAATGGGCTCACAAAGTCTATTTGTGCACTTGAGATAAATACTGTTTCCGCTGTTAAAGGTCCCATAGACTGCCCAGGCCTCTTTACTGGCACCCACATTCAGGGGGCTTGGTTCCATCCAATGCTGGTTCCCCAGCTTCACGACTGGGGTCCCTGTGGTCTCACTAGGTCAGGTCAGCTGTTTCTGTGGTTTTCTCCAGCACACTATTGACCCCTTTGGTCATCCCTCCTCCCTCTCTTCAACTGGATTCCAGGAATAAACACTTATACCCACAGACAAGTATAGCTCTTACTCCTCATCAAAAAGCTTCTTTTTGAAACATTAAAAGACTATTATAGAGATTGACAACACATATCTCACTGATGCTCTTCCCCTTTTAAATTCATGACCTTTTCTTTTCCTTCAATACAACATGCAAAGGATAAGTGACCCTGGGGTGGCCAACATCAACATAAACTTCTGTCATGAAACCCTACACCTAAGGCACAGTGCAGATCAAAAAGAACAGGTGGCAGAAAGATTGTAAGAGTCAGAGGACCAAGGTGCCTGTTTCTAGTCAGTGTTTTCTAGACATAACAGGGAGACTGCTTTCATGGAATGATAACAGTATGGAGAATCTGCACAATAACAAGACCAATTGATATGCCAGTGTGAGTGGGGTAAATTCTGTTAGGTCCCACTTCTAGATGAAGAGCTGTCTGTTTATGGCTGCTTATAGAGGGAGAATCAGTTTCTTTAGGGACTAACCTCCTGATGTATGTATGTATGTATGTATGTATGTATGTATGTATGTATGTGTGTATGTGTATATTATATGTACATGTACCAAGTTGTCAGCTCTCAACACATGCATATAAATGGACTCAGTAGTTCATATACATGTATGCATACTTACATGCATATATATGTAAAATTAATAATAATAGAAGAAGAAGCACCCATGAATTTCAGAGGAAGTTTGGTAGCCTGGGAGGTGTATGGAGAGGTAGAGGTCAGGGTGGAACTAATGTAAACAAAGTACTAATATATGAAATTCTCTAAATAATAAAAATTTTAAATTAAAATGTGAATTAAAAATGAATGGATTAGAAAATTAAAAATAAACATTATGGTGTCTTCAGGTAATAAACAGCTTATGAATTTCTGGGTATAACTATGAGCTTAAAGAATGAGAATAAAGTCCACTGCTGAAAGATTTCTAATATTTTTATAATGAAACTTAATCCCCTATATCTAATAAACCATATTGGTAAAATGTTCTGGTCTTTCAGGAAAAATAAAGAGAGAAAGGTTTTACCTATTTAAAATAGTATGACCGTTTTGGAGATAAGTAAAGAGTCAAGAATCAATTTATAGCAAATTTCTCACTCTGTTATTCTAATGAATTACCTGGCTCATAGTTATTGAAATATCATAAAATAAAGCAGAATTATTTTAGCTTTAAGGGAATCTCAATAACGATACATGTTCATTATTTTTAATAAATTGGGTGTTACAGCATCATTAACCTGTTTTAAGAGTAAGGTTAGAAAGCTCACTAGGAAAAATATCCCATTTTAGCTAGCGTGAACCTTATATAACTTTTCTTAATCAATTTTATTCTTTCATCTTCTTTCTTTCAGAAATTAATTATTAGCCTTCTTATTAGTTTTCTAGGGCACAGGCTTGTGTTGCAAAAATCAGCACAAGTATTTGAACTCTTCTCTTAGCAAGTCAAATGGTGTATTTTGTTTTTTCAGAAGGCATTTGTGGGAGATAAAGGGCCCAGTTCATTGCACAGTACTTGTGCACATAATTGGAATCACATACCTTTTCAGCATGACAATTATCTTAGCCATTGTGGGCTGTATTTCCTAATTGAGGGGAAAAAGAAAAACAATTCAAGTAATTATCATATTTTCAGAATATTTGTTTCAAGAACAAGTCACTTAAGAATCTAATTTATTGCGAGTGCTACCTTTGTGGGATGTTCATCTAAACGTGCACAGACAATGAAGACTGCTGAGAATAACAGCTCTCGCACTCATTCTCTGTTTTTCTATCCTCAAGTCAACACTTTGGTAGTCTAACTACTCATTTGGAATTTCTTACATGCTTAGGTACCAAACTGAAGATGATACATTTTGTGAAGAAAAGCAATATGAATAATACTTTATAATTTTTCTATATAGAACACACACACACAAAACACACACACACACACACACACACACACACACACACACACACACACACACACACACACACACACACACACATTTGGTAAGTGCCTAAGAGTTAACATCCTATCACTTTAGTCCCAGAAACCACATGTACTCCCAGCTGACACAAGCATATTTTTATTCTGAGCATTCATGTGTGTGCTCATAAATATATCTAAATATTGCTTAAATGATCCTGTATTCTGCATTTTCAAGTAGTAGGCTCTCACATGAAGAGTGAATGTCTAGCATCCTTTGAAGAATTGTCCTAATTTGGGGGCATTATTTTCACAGTATTGCTTGCCTTCTTTTCCTGTCTCTGGGCATTTTTCTTTTCTGTTTTGACCTTCTGTACCTTCTGTATTAAAAAAAAAAAAACGACTTGTGGTTCATAAGCAACAGAAACAAACTCACCCTGGCTTAAATAAAAATATTCTTTTTAATTTTGTGAGGATATTTGGTGGTCCAATGTGTCATAGAATCTAAGCACTTGTTCCAAATGTCGGGAGTAGTGCATGATACAACATAACCTCTCCAGTCTTATTATAGTGCACACACTTTCATCTTGCTGCCCTTACTCTTCACCTTTGCTTGTCTTGGGCACCAACTCCTGTTCTTAGCTTCTAACTCATTTAGAGGTTCACACTGTCCTGTCTTCAGATTCAGAGATGCAAGGAGAATGCACTTTGGATCCATTTGAAGCAATCCATCTTTTCTCAGAGTCTAGTACTTAGAAGTATATGTGTAGTTCAGAATAAAGAATGCTACACAATTTTAGTCTTTAATAATGTTATGATGTTGAAGTCTAGGAAGATATGTTTCCTTAATGAATATAATTGTGAACATTGTAATTTTACATAACTATTGATAGTATCATATGTTACGTATTCTGTGTCCTGACAGGTTTATCAATTTGCACATTTATTATAGTCCTCTGAAGTAAACACACATCTTTGTTGTCACAGATTTGATATTCACAAACCTCTCTGAAAACTGACAGCTATGTGCATTTGTTTAAAGAGACCAAATTTAATGGGAAAAATCTGAGTGGCATTGATTTTCGGCAGAGTTTATGATGAAATCCACTCAGTGTATTGCATGCTTAGCAAAAAGAAAAAAATCCTGCCGTTCATGTGTATTGCTGTAACTGTGATATGACAGGTAGAACACGAACTATGTTACTTTAGCATAATATCTTAAATTGAAAAATGTATCTGGCTGCTAGAGTTTTAGAAAAGAGACCATGAAACTATTTTAAATACTTTATGAATAAAAAAATGGAGGCACAAAGTGCTCTAGAAACACAGAATTAAGTTGTGCTCACAGAATGTTCAAAGAGCTAGTACTCAAAGCTAGTCGTAGGAGGCTAAAAGTCATTTTTCTGACTGGACTTCAGAAATAACTGATCAGATTCAATTTAAAGTTATGTGTGGAAAGATATTCATGAATAAGTACATGGGAATATTACAATTAAGAGTCATGAACATTTTTTTCTGAGTATCTTTGAATAGCAGTTATGACACAACTCTGACTGCCAAAGAACAATGGAAACTTTTCAATTCAGGCGAAGTCTCTCAAGTCTGCCAAGCTCATTTCACATGATCATTTATACCTGACCTAAGAAAATCCTGGAATCTAAAATGTAATAACAGTGAAGGAGGTAATTTGAAAGTAATTAGTCCTATTCTTACATAAGATACTATAATAGTTTCATAATATAAAAGGATATTTTTACACCATTGAATTTCACAGGACATTAGACATGCCAACCTTAAGTTGCTCAAGAGAAGAATTTCCCACAGTGAGCTTCACAGATCACCAAGCTGGAGGTCCACAGCTTAGAAAGTCCATTCTGGTCTAACCAAGGACAGCTCCATGGTTTTATTTCTTGGAGATTCCCAAGTGTATGCTGATAACTACATATTACATATGATTAAAAAATCATTTGAAGGATTAGAGATCATTATGAATACTGTGAGCTTCTTTGTTTGAAGATGACTTTAGACATTTACATAAAATGAGTGTTATTTTTTAAAACTGAGTAGCATTTTAAAACTAATTTTAGAATTATATTCTACATTTTTGTGTTTTTTCTTTTACAAAGTTTTATTAACATTTTATCTAATATATTTTTATCATCTTTCCGTTTCTCCACTCCTCCCAGATATTCCGCATGCTCCTACCTACAGACCTGTCTGAAAGATATGTTGGTGCGGCAGAGGCACAAATGTTATGGTAGTAACCACTCACATTTTTTTTTTAAAAATTGGATTTATGGTCCACTCCATGAGATGGATCCTATACTCGACATTGCTAAGATGGCCAAGAACTTGTGATGAGGCAAGTCATGGGTCTAGAGGAAAACCTACCATTCTGCTAATGGAACATAACAGTAAAATGACTTCCAATCACACACACACACACACACACACACACACACACACACACACATATATATCAGAGAATCAGTCACTCCTCATAAGTAAAGCTTTTTGCAGGAGAAGGTAATTAACAAAGACAGCCAAACCCCAATTTTTTTTTACTGTTTAATCATATCTCATCCACATGTGATATTTATTTTATTAATACTGGCTATTTTGTTTTATTTCCTTCTTTTCAAATATATTTTTACAAATTATTATTTAGTTTTATTCCAAACTTCCATAAAGATATATTGGATACTATATTAACTCAGCATTTCAATAACACTGATTCAATAACATGCAATATACATATTGATTGATAACACTTAACACACAAATACTTATGTACACAATATACCTGAATTCACAAAAAGTTACAATTTATATATTTTGGTAAAATTTATTCATAGGTTCTTGGCATTTTCCTCCAGGAATGATTCTGTGATGGCCAATTTTATTTGCAAACTTAACCAGTGTTGCCAGTTGGTCAAACAACCATTTAGAAGTTTCAATCAAGGTGTTACTGTGTGGAATTTTTATTGTATGCAATTTTTCTTTGAGTTATTCCAGTAAAGCTGGTTATCCTCTCTGAGGCTGGTGGTTCTTAGCCAATCATTAAAACCTTGAACTGTACAAAATCCTGAGGAAAGAATTCTTATCTTTGGGTGGATTGTTGACATTTATTTTCCTCACTTCCTACTCTAATTGCTGCATTACTCATTGTCGATCTTGAACACAGCATCCTTTTTGTTGAAGCTGTGGTATGGAAGCTCCTCTGTCTCAAGCTCGCTAATTGCAGATACTGATCTTGGTTCTTGTTGGCTTCCAAAATGATGGAAGTCCCCCCCCACTCAGTGATCCTTTTTTCTACATAATTCTAATTTGTAGAGTCCATATATTTCATCATAAAAATATTCTAGAAGAACAAAAATTTTAAGGATTCTTTCTCCTGAATTATTTTTAGTTTCTGGAATTGACTTTATAAATGATCAGCTGTGACAATGATAGTACTTCAAATAATATTGTATAGAGGTAATTTGTTGGTATGTTCTCCAAATGATGGTTGCCAAAAGGAGAACGGCAGAAGACTTTCTACTTGTTATAACCCACTGGTACTAGAATTTCCCAATGACTTAAAGTACATAATGGCATAGGAAAACTTCATAGCAAAGGAGTGAGAAGACTACAATGTGTGTTATGATTGAGGGTTGTTGGCTTGAGGAAGTTGGAAGGACACCATCAAAGATGGAATGTTCTGATATAATTGGTTTGGGGATATCCTGGGCTCTTCTTGACTTTCATTGTTTCTGAAGGGAAGAACAAAGTCAGAGAAGCTAGCAGCTTCTAAGCTACCAAGTCTGACCATTCTGAGTCCATCAATGCAGAGAATTTGGCCTGGCTTCCAGGCCTGGATACTTCAGAGTCTGTATTAAAGTTCTGTAATTGTGTACTCCGTCCTTTTATATTCTTAGGCTCCCAATAATAATAATAATAATAATAATAATAATAATAATAATAATAGTTATTATTATTATATATCACAGAAATCATTATGTCATAGAAAAATAACATATGTAAAAGGGGAATTGTACTTAGTTTATATTAAGGAAGCCAAGAAGTTTCCATGGATGTTTCTGGCATATGCAATGGCCCAAAAAGCATATCTCAGTGATAACTGAGCGCAATCTGCATCACAGACAAATGTTACTATTGGTATGGAGGTGAGAGTAAGTTTCTAGACATGATGTGATTGGCATGCAAGAAAGAAAGACACATTTTACCTCCCTTTTGAAGAGATGTGTGTTCTTTTCTAACAAATGGTTGGAGTATAAGTTACTCTGATTGTACTTTAATTATGACTGTATCAACAAATTCCATATAAAAACTCCAATTTAACATATTTTGCTGGCTGAATATAGGCAGTTTATCCCATTAGTTGGTATACTAATTCATATTAGCCTATATGGAAGAGCAAATGGCATGCTCATGGAAGAGTGATGTATTACACTGGTAAGCTTCCAGCATCAAAATCCCTTTCCTTGCGAGTATGAAATGGTAAGGAAGAGAAACATTGGTTATCTGATTTTCCTTTATTTCATGTATTTTTCACTTTGCAAACCTTAATAGATTTTTTGTTTTTTGTCAAATATATATTGCCATATATTACTGAAGAAAAACACCCTATAATGTGAGCTTTCTGGCCCAGCTGGTCCCATGGCCCTTGAGCCCCAAATGAACACACAACACTTATATTAGTTATAAATTTTTGGCTGGTGACTAGTATTTCTTATTGGCTAGTTCTGTCTTAATTATTGACCCATAACTACTAATCTATGTATTCCCACGTGGTTTTGGCTTATCAGGGAATGCCAGACCTGCAGCTACTTTGCCTGCTCCATGATGACTGCTCAGCATCTCAGCAAATAGAGTGCTTTCCTATTTGTCCCTGATTATATCCTGATTCTGTCCAGCTATATCAATTCCTGTCTGGCCCATCAGCCAATCATTGTTTCATTCATTAACCAATAAGATGTATATATACACAGAAGGACCATCCCTATCAACACCCCCCTGTAATAGCTCTATGAAAATAATGTGTATGTTATGGAGAATAGAATGCGTATTTTTCAAAAATCATCAAGATTTTTTAATTAACAATGACCATCTTTTAAAAGCTTTGACTAATACAATGATATATAAAATACAAATGTATCAAATAGTATACTGTATTTTGTGTCTCTAGTGTATATACTATAAGTGAATAAATGATTATTGTTTATCTTTTCCACTCCTCTGGCAATTCTCTGAGTTTCTTCTCTGTGGTCCATTAGGTTACAAATGCTATGGCTCATTGCTATGCACACTGAAGTGCCCTCTGCATCTAAGAAAGCTCACAGGTCCTCAGCCAACCAATCAAGGTCACAGATGGGTCTTTTGTCTTTTGAAAGGAAGTTTTCAGGTTCATTGGGTAAAGCACTGATATGATCTGATTCTTGCAAGTCAATTGGTTTGAGCTTCCACAGAACTGATGGGATCTCTGATCTGCATCTCAGGGACACCAACCATGGGGGTTTTTCCAGTAGAGAAAGAAGTGTCTAATACAATGATTTAATTTAATCATAACTGATGAGATGTTTTGCATATGAAATAAAGCACTAGCTCAGAGTTTCCACAGCCATTTCTATCTATCCTCCAGTTCTCTCATCCTTTCTACTGTCTACTAGAATGTATGCTAAGCACTGCAGGAGGTCACATATATGTCCTATTGAGAGCTGAGCCCCAGAAGTCATCTCTTCTCAGTGCTTTGATCTATTATGTTTCTGTATTCACTGCCACTCAGTGCAAAATAAACTTTGATGACCAAGACTAAGGGTGACAGTAAGCTGTGAGTAAAAACATAAATATTTAGAGATCAGTTAGACAACAACATAACTATTTAGCAGATATTAATAGTAGCTTATACCCTAGGACTGAAGACTTCCCCAGACACAGGTTTTGATAAGCATAAATTCCCTCTTGTGGAGTTGGCCTCAAACCTAACCAGAAAACACTTGTTTATACATATAACTGTTATGACCATATTGCCTCAATGTGCATCTCTAGCCTGGAAGGCTGGTATTTTAGCATGCTATGTGTATAACTGGTAAAGCTGCTGATGACTTTTCTCCCTTAGCAACCTGCAAAGTACCATGAAATATAGACATTGGGGATGCATTAGTTCTAGCTAAATTTCTTTATGTACTGTAACTGAAATGTGTATTTTCAGCAACAGAATCTTAACATCAAGTTCTGGTGAGAAACCATGAACAATGACAATAAATTATATAGTCTTGGGGTCTATGGAACCTTCTTGATCAACAATTCATAGAGAACTCTTCAATCCCTAGTGCCAAAATTGATCTAGTAGTCTTTATTTTTCTTTATGTGTGTATATATGTTTTCTCTCTGCTCTGTTATGTCCTCAGCAGGTTTATCTTAGAAACCTACCACAAATTTCTTCTTGGTAAGGCTATATCAGTTGTATAATTCGTGCATAGTATTTAAAAAAAGTACTTTATCTAATTTCATTTATCTAACTATAGGCTTGCTCTGTCATAATTTGTTATATTTTGTGCTTTTCGGTTTGGTATAAGGGATATGCAAGTTTACAAAATTAATTTGAAAACCAACTAGCTTTTCATCTTTAGAATAGTTTTGAATACATAAAATTATAAACTTCATATTTCAGATACTTTGACGGAAATCATAAAGGAATGTTTCCTGGTGAGGTGCAGCCAGTCATCTGGAAGAGTGTGATGATCCAGCTAGCATCTGACGCTCTCCAGTTTCCTCAAGAAACAGCTAAAACAATGCTGTGGCATTTGACTTTTGTATATACGTTTTAGTTTGTAAATTTTGTGTCGCTACTGCATCTTAGTTATGTATTCAATGGTTTTGTATCTTCAGATTACTTACTAAGAAGATGCAAGTCTTGAGGGATACTGGTAGTTGTTGTAACTAAAATATTCTTAGTACTATTTAATAATATCCATATACATCACATAACACACTACTGTAACACTCAAACACACATACACACGCACACTCACACACATATGCAAAATACACACATGCATACACATAAACTAACCAATAAATAGCCACTCTATATTATAGTATGTATAAATTAGTGTGCCTCAAGCTAAGGACAGAGCAATGCCTTTACTCTGGAGAGAAAGGAATTAAAATTAGTGTAGTTTATTTAACTGGATGGGGGTAACACCAGAATGAAATTTGTAACTTTCTCCTGCACTAGGATTGTTGCACTGCACATGAATCCACACTGGCTTTCCCGCTTGTCTTTCTGAGGCAGGCTCTACTATAACTCTTACCCATGGCATTTCTGACATAATGCAGCTCCTTAGATTGCTGCAAATTATCACTAAAAGAAGTTTTTATTGTTACTCTTACATCAACAGTTGACTTATCAACTTCATTAATTTTACAAGTTTTTTTCTGAATAATATAATTTACTCAAATGGTGAGCTATTGGTGAGCCTACTGGGTATGTGATAGCTTGAATCAATTATTTAGATGAAATTCTTCAATTACTGTTGCTTCTTTTCCTATTTTATAATTTTATGCTTAATCACATTATATAAGATGAATAGTGGCACAGGAAACTTTAATTATCAAACAATATAATCAAATAGTACTTCAGTTCATATGAGTTGGAGAGACTAATCTATATATTTTAGGAAATTCAAATGACATGAAACCAAAACAAATGTGTCTGCAGGTATACTTTCAATCTAAAAGTATTAATTTTGTTTGTGAGTGCGTGTGTGTGTGTGTGTGTGTGTGTGTGTGTGTGTGTGTGTGTGTGTGTGTGTGTTTTGGGAATTTTAAATGAGGGCTTCATATATGATGTCTGTGTATTCTAACACTTAGATACATGCCTGTCCCTTATTTTTAAAAATACTCATTACTGCCGGGCATTGGTGGCACACGCCTTTAATCCCAGTACTCGGGAGGCAGAGGCAGGCAGATCTCTGAGTTCGAGGCCAGCCTGGTCTCGAGAGCGAGTGCTAGGATAGGCTCCAAAGCTACACAGAGAAACTCTGTCTCGAAAAACCAAAAAAAGAAAAATACTCATTACTTAGTCATATATCACATCAGTCCTGCAAACTACTTTTTATTAAGAATGATGTCATTAGATATGAGAACTGGGATGTAACTAGGTAAACAGTATTTTAGTAAAGACTTACATTTCTAAAGTAATCTGTATCTGTATTATCAGACATTTTCATTAAACCAACCTTTGTATTTACCTCCTTAGTTGTGAATTACATTCTCTTTGTGATTAACAGGGACAGATGCCAACTTAGAATTTTAAGATCATTAATGAACAACACTAATGCCAGGGAGACATTGTGTGGAATCACCAATCACTTTAGGTTTAAATTAAAAATATTTACTGGGAGTGAGTCAAGCCTTGTTGCTGCTGAAAAGATTAATATTTATCTTAAATCTGTGATTTCTGGAGAGTTGTGCCATTTTGAGAAATGGAAAGGTGAAATTCAAGTATAAAAATAGTTTGTCTTCAGTATGTACTTATTGGCAAAGGCAATTTGATAGTTTCATACTTCACATTTAGAGCATAGTACTGTTTCGATTCCTTTTTTGTTTGTGTCTTCAGGGTTGGGGGACAATGTTAGTATAGTGTAATAATTTGAGTTCATATTGCCTTGACCAGTGGAGCCTTAGAAGAGACCTTTCTGGAAAAGGGGCAACTAAAGCAGCTATTAGCACTCCTTGTGAATGCTAAGATGTGGAGTGTAGAGAGTTTGGTCCATTTCTGGCAAGCTATTTAGTGCTTGCCAACAATGAATTCTCCAGGATGACAATGAGATTTGTCAGTGACAGCTGTTTGACAAGCTGAAAAGAGAAAGGAGCAAAGAGATGGGATGAAATTGCACTGCAGCACATTCTCCCAAGGCTCGGCAGAAGGATGCGGCCTGATATGACAGCCGAGCAAGCCACCAGACATGTCACAGGCAAGATAGACAGTTCAGAGTCAAGACAACACTTCATATAGGAGTGGAAGAAGCTCCTCCAACTAAAGTTTTAAAATGTCTTACCTAAACCCACATATCTGTAAAGGCAAAGTCAAGAGCCGTGAGTGGCTTGCATCCGTTTAAATTTCAGAAACAGAGTTCCTATTTGGAGATAGGGGCACAGCAAAGGAAATGGAAAGAAAGACAGAAAATGTCTTTTTTTCTAATATTGCTTGAGCACACAGCTTGAAGCTGTGAACTCCCATGTAATGTGATCCAGGGTTTATGGTGCTCTATATTAGGTCAGTAATGGGCAAATCATCTGTATCTCTATCTGTGTCCTTGAAGTTGAAAGACACACACCTTCATTTCAACAATCTCTTTCCTCAATGCATGCCAACAAAATAAGTAATTTTTATCAGTAAATGAAAGAATGTCAATTAAGGTGGAATATTTTTCTCCAAAGTAACCACAACATGCTTTTTTTCCCCTCGGAAAATTTACCATAGTCTTTTGGCCTCCCTATGACCTTTAGGTAAGGTGAAATCCTGAAAACCTCAGAAGCAGGGGGGCATGACTATTAGAATATGTCACAGTCTGTGAGAAACCTTGTCATGAATAGTGAAGCCATTGTAAGAAGAGGCCAAGGTGTGGGAAACATTTGCTTAGTAACTCTGTGAAATGACTAAGCAAATGAGAGTGAGTCTCAGAAACATTTACAGATCATTGTGTGGCTATTATATATGTGATGAAATTGTCACCAAATATTGTTACTCAATTTGTTGAAAGTCATAAACAAGTTTCTTCTGACTGTGTTGTATGCACATGTGAGGTGTATGAGTGTGTGTGTGTGTGTGTGTGTGTGTGTGTGTGTGTGTGTGTTACAGCACACATGTGGAAGGTAGAAGAAAACTTGGTGTTAGTCCTGTCGTTCTTTCTTTTTTGGACAAAGTGTTATTTGTTGTTTGCTGGGTATATACCATGCTTGCTGGCTTGCCAGCATCCAGGAATCCATCTCCATGTCCTTCTCACACTGGAAGTGCTGAGATTACAGACATGTGCATGTATGCCTGACTTTACTTGGCTTCTGGGAACTGAGGTTCTTACATTTGCCAGGCATAAACTGTCATCTCTTTAGCCCTTAAACACTTACTGCATATGATTTGAAAGATGTCTGCACCTAAAGAAGGGTACAAGGTGGCTTAATATGGAAGGTGAGAAAACATTTGGAAGTGTTATTTTCTTAATGTAATAAATAAATAACACATTGATCAACATTAATTTTGACTTATTTTTTTATTACATTAAGAAAAGTGCTTTGTATATAATGTATGGAAAACTGATGAAATATTGGGAATCTATAAAAATTTACGTGTGTAAACGATATCATCATTCTTTTAAAATTATAAATCCCAATCTTGTGCACCATTAACATTTTCGCCTGTCACATACTGGAACTGGATAATGAATATTTCATGAATGGTGTCTCAACTATTCAATATTGATTTTAATGATCTTTGATTAAGTAACATTGTCAGACCAAGAAGATTGCTTAATACAAAACTATTGCTCCAGGAAGTGAAAGCAAACAAAACAAAATGAGAAAACAAAACCAAACTTTATTTAAAGCTGTTATTTCAGGCTCTGCGTTTTGTCTGGTATGTCTTATGTCCATTAAGTTAAAAAGGTTTATCTGAATGTTAGTACTGACAATAGCCTTCTATTTTCTGACAAGTTTGTTTCTTATGTAGATTTTACTGTATTAAATCACAAAAATGCCTTTTAAGAATTGCTCATACAACAGTATTCCCTTTCATCTTTTGGTGAAGAAGTTCTTTGTCATTAGTGTGAGGATTACAACTCCATCAGAAATTTAACACATTAAATAAGCTTATTATTTTACCTCCTACTCAATCTTCCTGCTCTCTCATGTCTTCCTCTTCCTTCCTCTTCTCCTCTTCTCTTTCTCCTAACTCCTTCTCCCCTCCTCCCATGCTCGAAATCTGCTCAGATCTTGTCCCTTTCCCCTTCTCTGGAGGACCATGTTTGTCTCTCTTAGGGTCCTTCTTGTTTCCTTGCCTATCTGGCGGTGTGGATTGTAGGCTCTTAATCCTTTACTCTAAGTCTAAAATTCATATATGAGTGAGTACATACCATGTTTGTCTTTTGTGACTGGGTTACATCACTCAGGGTAGTTTCTTCTAGTTCCATCCATTTGCCTGCAAATTTCAAGAATCCACTGATTTTTTTCGATGAGTAGTACTCCAATGTGTACCACATTTTCTGTATCCATTCTTTCAGTTGAGGGGCATCTAGGTTGCTTCCAGGTTCTGACTATTATGAATAATGCTGCTATGAACATAGTTGAAGAGATGTCCTTGTATGAATGTGCATCTTTTGGGTATATGCCTAAGAGTGGAACTGCTGGGTCTTGAGGTAGACTGATTGCCATTTTTTGATTGCCTAGTACCAGTCAAATCTGGTACTAGGGAAATGTCTAGAGATCTACAAGGATGACCAACCCTAATTAAGAATCTAAGCAGTAGTGGAAAGTCTACCTTAAATGCCCTTCCCCTATAATTTGATTGATGACTACCTTATATGTCATTCCAGAGCCTTCATCCAGTAGCTGATGGAAACAGAAACAGATACCCACAGCTAAACACTGAGCTGAACTCCTGGAATCCAGTTGCTGAGTAGGAGGAGTGATAAGCAAAGGGGTCAAGACCAGGCTGTAGAAACTCACAGAAACACCTGGCCTGTATAAGGGGAGCTCATGGACCCCAGACTGATAGCTGGGAAACCAGCATAGGACCACCCCAGACCCCCTGAACGTGGGTGTCATTTAGGAGGCTTGGGCAGCTTATGGGGCCTCTGGTAGGGGATCAGTATTCATCCCTAGTGTATGAATGGACTTTGGGAGCCGATTCCATATAGAGGGATACTCTCTCAGCCTAGTCCCATGAGGAAGGGCCTAGGCCCTGCTCCAAATCATGTAACAGACTTTAACGATTCCCCAGTGGAAGGCCTCACCCTCCCAGGGGAGAAGAAAGGGGATGAGACAGGGGAAGAGGGGAGAGAGAGCGAACTGGAATTGACATTTAAAACAAGATTGTTTCTAATTTAAATAAAAAAATAAGCTTATTAATCCCCACAAGTGTTCTTTAAACAGAAAGGCTGGATATACCCATCCTTCCTTCACAGCGAAAAATGGTTTAACTTCCTAAAGAGATCGTTTGTTTTCAAGTCTCACAATATTGGGTTGAAAAGTTAACTGCTATGAGAATGTTGCAGTCAACATTATAATAAAGATTCTTGTCTATAACTTATTAGTAGAACTATTTTCTCTACTTCTAAAAGAGCCTCAGTTGGCCTTTTCAAGTAACTCTTGCCCTTTAGTGTCTGCAATTTCTCTACTCAATCTGCCTTGATAGCCCCTCAGAAAGCAGAATGCCCTAGGACTCTTCACTTATGGCTCAGGAATCTTTTTTGTATAGCTGCTGGAATCTCACAAAGGTAAAGCTGATTTTTATTATTCAAAAAAATCATAGTCATAATTACAGTTTCATTGTAGTTATAGGGAGAGAATACATCAAAACAGGTCAATGGGGAGAACCATTAATGACTGACATAGCCTCATTTCCTGGGTGGTTAGAAACTCACTATTTACTCTTTATAGACTTGACTCAGAGAAAGACATGTGATTTAGATTTCAAGACAAGTTTTAGATTCATGTTAAACCACAGAGTTTTCAAGGGTTTAAAATGTCTTTTTTTCCCCCTCCATTTTTTATTTAAATTGAAACAAGTTTGTTTTACATGTCAATCCCAGTTCCCTCTCCCTTCCCTCCTCCCCTGGCCCTCACTATCACCATACTTATCCCACACCCTTTCTGCTCCCCAGGAAGGGTAAGGCCTTCCACGGGGTTTCTTCAGAGTCTGTCATATCCTTTGGGATAGGGCCTAGGCCCTCTGCCTTGGGTCTAGTCTGAGGGAGTATCCCTCTATGTGAAATTTGCTGCCAAAGTCCATTCCTATGCTAGGGATAAGTACTGATCTACTACAAGAGGCCCCATATATTTCCAAGGTTTAAAAGGTCTTTTTAAATTATCGAATCGATTCTCTTATTTATATGAATGAATCATAATTTAAAGAAGGAAATCTTGAGCTTCTAATTATTGAATTTTTATAAATAAAGAGCAGAGAAATTTAGCTTCATGAAATGCAATTTTATATATGAATAAAAACATTATCTGAAAATCACTGTTATGGAAATTTTTGATATGGGAGAACAAAGAATGTTAAAATTCCTCCAAAGATGAAGTCTGTATTCAAAACTTGTAAATAGATTGTTAATATTATGTCATAAAAGTGTGGTGGAAATCAGCAAGTAACCATGACAAGAAAATAAAAAGTAATTCAGGAATCCATTATATGAGGATAACAATGAACAAAATCAAATTTTGCTACAAAGAAGGGACAGCATAGAAATAAAGTAATTGGACTTGTGCACAGAAAGCTTGCCCAAGAGATGCAAACAGATCTAAGCAAGGATAAAAATCAACTATACCGATCTTAATAACTCTTATTGTCAATGGAAGTGGAATCCCAGAAGAGAAACTGGAAAGTTGAACAATTCATTGGCTGGTAATAGAAGAAAATAAAATGTGAAAACAGCTAGATGGGGACTTAGATGTTATTTTAAAACTAATGCTCTGTGAAAAGGAGCAGAGAAACGAACATCCCAGGCCTTGCTGTAATAACCAAAGTTCAGAAAAGTTGGTAGGAAAATTCAATGCTTCTTTTTCATATTCTATACACAGAGGAGGCAATCTGCCAAGAAATCTTTAAAGCAGGTTCAACACTGAACTTTAAAAACCAGATGAACTCAAAAACATCATTAACACAAATATGAAAAAATATATAATTTATGTTGCAGGCTTATGTTTTTAAGTGGGAGAAGGAAAAGCGACAACCCCAAAACACAAGGGGGCCCTTTGCAAAGGCTGCTGGGGGCAAATATAATGCCGTCATTTGAAATGCCTTGTTTCTCTTTCTGTAAGTCATTTTCATTTTTCAAAAGGTCATAGTTTTATTCGCTCCTTCTTCCTGCTCCCTGAAAGCCTTGACCTTTGCTTCTGCTTCCTACCTACCCCATGTCACACTGTCAGAACATCATTGCATTTCTTTGACCACCTACTTTATTCAGGGAATTGAAGTCTTAGGCTTGAATTCTTTCAACCACATACCTCACTTCCATGGATTTTCTAATATCCACCCCAGTGTCCCCTTCAGTCCTGGCAGGCTTGCCTGTCAGCGCTTTAATGTCAGCTTTTTCATGTCACCAGCTCTGTCTTCACTCATAATCCTCACTCATTACTAGCTGTAAGACCAATAAGAAATTAAGGACTTCCCCCAGATGTTGGAAAATCTTAGAAATATTTCTCCCTTTTATTTCAGGCTTTAAGTATCTGCCAACCCATTTTTTGTAAAGTTTTGCTTGAAATTATAAACCTTTTCTCCTTTTTTCAAGGTGAAAACATTTGGAGGTGCTGCCATTTTCCAACTTCTATTGGGGAATACATGCCTGTGGGGAGATGGCTTATTACATGTTTATAAGAGTCTCTCCTTGGTCCAAGCTTGGCTCTCCAGGTAAAGTGGCCTAAAGTCAGTCACAGAAAATCACACAGTGGAAGGAGAGGACCAAATGACTCAAGTTCTATCTCTATGCCTCTATCTCCACATATGCAGCATGGCTCTTGTGTGTGCATACATAAAACAACCAATAGCACAACTTCCTGCCATGATGATATAAGGTAATACCTGTCTATGTAAATCCTAAGATATGGCCTAGGCTTTTAAAGCTCTTTAATCCTTTCCTTCATGGTGCTTAAGTCAGAGTGAGTTGTGGACTTTCCTTAATAATAACCTTGAATAAAATTTTATTGTCTATTTAGTGTCATCTAGAGCAAGTTTTGTTTGGACAAGATTGTTTCATATTTTTCCAACACTCCCATCTCCTCAAATATAAGAACACCTACCTCACAAATGTGCTCTGGATGTCTCTATTGTCTTTTAACAGCAACTTATCTTTTCTCTTCATAGTTGTTGAATGAAAATTGCTCTTCATCCCATTCTTCTTTCTTACTTACTATTTTTCTCAGATTACTGAGTCATCTTTATTTCACTGTAATTTTCTAGTTAATGTTATACATAAGTAAAAGTTGTTGAGTTTGATAAACTCATGGCTTGTACTTGAACTCCTGTGATATTGTAATCCTTGAATATTTCTTCTCTGAAATTGTTTTTTTCATGCCAACCATGACTCTCTCTTTTCCTGTTACAGATTATACTTGGCATTCTTTTATTCTTGATGGACTTCCCTATTTGACTCTTATGTATGCTTCTGGGATTGCAGCTTTTGTGTGTTAAGTACTTCTTTTCATTCACCTTCTATCCTGAAAGGGGCACAAAGATATGCAGAGTCTTTGGTACCTTCTTCCCTACTCTGTATATCAAAACAATCACTTAGCCTTGCTCATCAAATACTTTCTGAATTAACATTTCTCTCCTCACTTGATGATATTTAGCCCATTCATCCTTTTGCATGATCAATCACTACTAGAGATTTGTACCTTTTTATATTTTGTTTTCCCTGCTCTGATTTTTTTCTCTATTTTCTCTATTTTTTCTCTATCCCCTTGTTTATCTTACTATTACATTTCCCTGTTTCAACCATTCCAGCATCAAAGCAAAGAGCCAATTCTTCAGCAGACACAGGAAGTGAGTTAAGTATGACCTTGAACCTGGCAGTCCTCCAAACTATATCAGTAACCTGTTCTTTTTCTGTAGCTTATCAATATTGAACCAGTTCTCTTCCAAATATAACAACTCAGATATTGCACGTTCTAAGATGTCTCTATTATTTGTCGAGACTCGATTCTGATATTACTAATAGAAGTTTATTCCAAGTTCTACAATCTCACACTAATGATATCCTATACAGTACCTGACACAAATAGGATATCAACATTTTTGTATTCAAGTTGACAAAACTGTGAAATTTCATAATGTTTTCTACTTTGTGTAATTACCATTTAGAGATTTTTTTTTCATTTTTTTATTTGAATTAGAAACTAGATTGTTTTACATGTCAATCCCAGTTTCCTCTCCCTCCCTTCGTCCCCTACCAACACCCCCCCCCGACTAAAACCCTACCTATTACACATCCTTTCTGCTCCACAGGGAGGGTGAGGCCTTCCATAGAGGTCTCCAGAGTCTGTCATATCCTTTGGGATAGGGCCTAGGCCCACCCCTGTGTGTCTTGTCTCAGGCAGTGTCCCTCTATATGGAATGGGCTCCCAAAGACCACACCTATGCTAAGGATAAGTACTGATCTACTACAGGAGGCCCCATGGATTTCCGGGGTCTCCTCACTGACACCCACATTACTGGGGTCTGGATCAGTCCCATGCAGACTGATAGCTGGGAAACCACCATTTAGAGATATTTTAAACTATGTAACTTGGGGAAAACATGAAGAGAAAAAAGAAACCTTAGAAGGATTATATACAGAAGTTTTTCTTTCTGAGCTGGGAAGGCATATCATGGAACTGAATTTAACAGGGACATCTGAGAACATTTCTATTATGAATAAATAGTTACCGAATGAATGCACATCTACATGATTTATGGAATGCACCCTGGGCCTTAGTTATCCAACACAGTTATTTATTTATTTATTTATTTATTTATTTATTTATTTATTTATTTTACAGACCAACCACAGTTTTCCCTCCCTCCTCGCCTATTTCCTTACCCAAACTCCCTTCTACTGCCCCTACATCCACTCCTCCTCTGTCTCCATTCAGGAGTAAGGCTTTCCATGGGAATCAACAAAGCATGACATATCAGGTTGAAGCAGGACCAAGCTCCTCACCCTTGCATCAGGGCTTGGAGAGGCTTCCCACCACAGGGAATGGGTTCTGAAGAGCCAGCTAATACGCCAGGAACAGGTTCTGGTTCCATTGCTCACTTCCCCACAAACTAACCAACTACACAACTGTTACTCAGATGCAGAGAGCCAAGTTCAGTCCTGTGCCAGCTTCCTAGCCATTGGGCCAGTGTGCTTGAGTTCCCACAAGCTCAGGTCAGCTGTCTCCGTGGTTCTCCAATATTTTTAAGTGATTATATAAGATCTTTAATTCTATGTAGAGATAGTTTAATGAGAAAATAAGAGCATTTATCTCTCCTCTTGAAGTTTTAGTATATTTCTGTATATACATTTTTGTTTTGCAGTGAGAATTTTACATATTACGTATTCCTGTAAATTTTAGATTAATTTTTGAAATTAGTCAGGCTTTCTCCAGCAAGAGAATAGATAATGCCAAGGTAATGATTTTATATGAATTAGATCATATTATGGGTTGACAGATGATAATTAATTGAACATAAATCTGTAGCCATAGTAGTTTATATACAGCACTGTCACACTGAATTAAAAATGTACCCTTGAATAACATTTGCTGAATATTTACCATGTATCAAGTTCTCTTCCAAGCATTTTGCATGAATTAACATGTCTAATACTCAGAGTACTCCCTCAAGACAGGTATTATTCCTTGTCTGAAGTTTTAGTAGAGTGAATAAGTTCATACAAATAGAAAATGTCAAATAGAATCCCTATATTTTAAATGTGGATTCAGGAACATGTAATGTTATCACCCCCCATTTTAAAACTATAGCTGCCTACATTTTGTTCAAATCAGAATACAGTTTTATAAAAACATTTATGTATACCAACAATTCACAGAATGTGTCTTCATATCTGTTTTCTTTCTTCATGCACATTCAACACCCTGTGCTCCCTCTGTTTCCTAATCATTTCTCCTAAGATGCTTTTCAGATGTTGAATTGTAGTAGTTATTATAACTCTTAACCACTTTATGGTATTATTATTTGTGTCTATTATTCTTGGTCCTTTAAAATATTAACCTTTAAAACCCTGTTGCATATGAATTGACGTATGATGGTGCTGATTTCAGACATAAGGAAATGGACATATTGAAAAGTAAGGGAAATGGGAGAATTGGGGTTTGACCTTGGATAGTTCAAATAGGCTCCAGAATCACTCTGTTCATTGGGATGTGTAGACATTGGTCACCTATGTTCAAAACCTGTTGTTTACAGTGGACTTAATCTTTTGAATCAGAATGAAATGTTTCATTATTATCTCGGTTCTATTACTACTTGGACATTTATTTTAAGCTGTTTTATAAAGTCATTATTCCCATTTCATAACTGGAAAATTAAAATATACATGACAACAGAAAGAAGCATGGCCTTATGAATTTTTTTCTCATTTCACCTTTCATTAAGAAAGTGACTGTGAATTTTTTTTCTGAAAATTCTAGGACATCTCCCAGCTTGTCATGCATCAACCCCATAGAAACCCTTTTCTAAAGCAGCTGTAACTTATTTCTTTCTCTTTTTTTTTGCTTTATTTTATTTAATTTTTTCACCTATTCCTCCCCCACCCCCACCCCCACAAACCCACTAACCCATCCCCTCTCTGCTCCCTCAATGGGGGATCTCCAAAGTCTGTCATATCATCCTGGTCAGAGCCTAGGCCCTCCCCCTGTAACTAATTTCTTGTGAGAGGAAACATCAACTTAGGTACTTGGAGGACTTGCCTGATTTTACATTATGAAATTTTGTTGCCTTAGCTGACAGAAGAAGGGAAGCATTTATACAATTTAATTGAGCTCTGACAACTCCACATAGTGACCCTGCCTGTGTCACTCACCTTGCAAACTCTGTGTGTTTGTACTACACAACAATCTCAGTACCTGGCTGGGGGTCAATTATATTACCAGAAACAAGGACAGAAATTTTTAAATTAATACATTTTACCTGCAGATTAGTAGTGGGAACAAGATTTTAGCACACTGGGCTTGTTTCTGGACTTTTGTCTGTCCCAATTAGTCATTGGCAACAAACAATCCTCAATTTATTATCAATTATTTCTTTTAGATTTGCTGAATAAAACCTGTGATTCAATAAAAGAAGGTATGTGTATTGAATGGATTGGCACAGGAGAGATCACATCCTGAGCATTACACCAGTAGCACAGACATTGAGATCTGCAATTAAAAATGGGACCTCCTGAAACCGAGAAGCTTCTGTAAGGCAAAGGACAGAGTCAGTAAGACAAAAAGACAGCCCACAAAATGGGAAAAGATCTTCACTAACCCTACATCTAACAGAGGGCTGATTTCCAAAATATACAATGAACTCAAAAAGCTAGTCACCAAAACACCAAACAATGAAATTAAAAAGTGGGGTGCAGAACTAAATAGAGAATTCTCAACAGAGGAATCTGAAATGGCTGAAAGATACTTAAGAAAGTGCTCAAAATCATTGGCCATCAGAGAAATGCAACTCAAAAAAACTCTGAGATACCATCTCACACCTGTCAGAATGGCTAAAATCAAAAATACCAATGACAATCTATGCTGGAGAGGATGTGGAGAAAAAGGAACACTCCTCCATTGCTGGTGGGAGTGCGAAAAAGACCACTCTGGAAATCAGTATGGCAGTTGCTCAGAAAAATGGGAATCAGTCTACCTCAAAATCCAGCCATTCCTCTCTTGGGTATATACCCAAATAGTGCATGTTCATACAACAAGGACATATGTTCAACCATGTTCATAGAAGCATTGTTTGTAATAGCCAGAACCTGGAAACAACCTAGATGTCCCTCAACTGAAGAATGGTTTGAAAAAATGTGGTACATTTATACAATGGAGCACTACTCAGCAGAAAAAAGCAATGGAATCTTGAAATTCACAGGCAAATGGATGGAACTAGTAGAAACCATCCTGAGTGAGGTAACCCAGTCACAAAAAGACAAACATGGTATGTACTCACTCATATATGAATTTTAGACATAGATCAAAGGATTACCAGCCTATAATCCTCTTCACCAAAGAAACTAGGAAACATGAAGGACTTTAAGGGATAAATGGTCCCCAGGAATGGAAGGGGCATGAACTCCTGAACTAATTGGGAGCATGAGGGTAGGGGGGAGGGAGCTGCTACAATAAGAGCAAGAGAAGAGGAGTAGAGGAGAGGAAATGGAGGGGCAGAAATATTGAGTTGGGGAAGAATAGAGGAGAGAGAGCAGGATGAGAGATACCATACTAGAGGGAGCCACTATAGATCCGAGAAGAGATCTGGAATCAGGGAGATCTCCAGAGACCTACAAGAATGACATGATCTGACAATCCAGGCAATGGTGGAGAGGATAACCTAAAAGCCCTTCCCCTAAAATGAGATTGATGACTTCTCTTTATGCCATCCTTGAGCCCTCATCCAGTGGCTGATGGAAGCAGAGACAGACATCCACAGATATACACTGAGCTTAAATCGGGAATTTAGTTGAAGAGAGGGAGGAATGAAGAGCAAATGGGTCTGTACCAGGTTGGAGAAACCCACAGGAACAATTGGCCTGAACAAGGGAGAGTACAATGACCCCAGATGCTGTCGGCATCTGGGCCGACAAGGCCAGTATAAGACTGATCCAGACCCCTGAACATGGATGTCAATAAGGAGGTCTCTGCACTCCAGGGAGCCTCTGGTGGTGGATTAGTATTTTTCCCTGGTGCCAGAAGGGATTTTGAGAGCCCATCCCACACTCTGGCCCTTTACACATGGGGAAGGGCCCAGGACCAGCATAGGAAGACTTGGTGGACTTTGCAGAGCCCTAGTTGAGGGCCCTACCCTTCCTAGGGAGTGGTGGGTGGATGGGGTGGGGGTAGGCTGAGTGGTGGAGGAGGAGGGTTAGGGGTGAGGGGAGGGAGAGGGAGAAGGGACTTACATGTGAAACAAGCTTGTTCCCTAACTAGAACTAATAAATAAATTAAAAAAAAAGAACCTAGGTGGTGGGGCATTATCATGGATGGTGGTGGACAGAATGCTTCATTTAAGAACATTTTCTAAAACTTTTCCACAGAATGCTGGACTATTAGATCTATATACATATACAATTTGAAATTTCACCCCATAAAGTAAAAAAATCATTATGAATGCAAGGAGAAGACATAATTAAAAATTTAAAATAATACTCAATAAAGGAAGAAACAATATATTCAATGATTGTAAAGTTGCATCTCTCTCAGTGTGCATGTGAGTGTGTGCATGGGTACACGTGCGTGCACGATCGCGCGCGCGCGCGCGTGTGTGTGTGTGTGTGTGTGTGCTCATGTTTAAAAAAAACTGAAGAAGAGAATTAAGTAAAGTTAAGTAAAGTAAAGCAACAAGGTCAGGGGCCGCAGATGAATCTTAGCTGGTACTATGTAGGAAGAGAATGTCAAGTGAATATTTGGCAAGAAGCCCAGAAACCTGAGGCTGGCACTCAGCATTATTTCATAACAAGTCTAAAGTGCTGACATGAATGAGAGCCCTCCACAGGTGCTGAAGAAGCAGGCACTCAGTGACTGGAGATGATAGTGTGTCTGATCGCTTGCACCACAGCAGGGTCAGACATGAAAGGGGTGACAAGAAAGGACAGAAGGAAAACAAGATGTTTCTGTTTGTTACTTGTTACCTTGAGTTTCTGGGCAATAATTATTTTATCCTGCTGTTTTGTTTCTAAGCAATTTTTCTGAGCTATCTTTTTCTTTTTAAGCATGTACTTCTACTCCTGGTTCATGATTTCAAAACCTCCATTGCTTTCTCTACAATCAGGGTGAGACAGTGCTTTCAAATAGATATATATATATTTTGTTTCCCCTTATTAGCTTCACATTAAGCTATCCAATAATTTTGTTTTCTCTCTACATGTTTTATTCCACTGTGGTAAACTATATCTTCTAAACTTAACTGTTTAGATTCCTGTTTCTTCAAACTTAGCCCTGACTGTTCTCCACTAGAGATATCAATGAATTAATATATTTGTTTTTCTCAGCTTCCTTGCATTGTTAATTGGTGCTTTTTGTGAATATTTCTTTTCCATAAAAGAAACTGCTAACACTAACTTACAGGAAAGGATAGAGTTTGAGGATAATTTTATTCAGTCTATAATGTTTGATCATGTTTGTTCAAGTTCTAAGGATGCAATAATGGCAAAAATGCCTGGGAAGTAACCAGCAGATCTCTAACTGGACATAAGACTTGATCAACAAAAGGGTAGTCATGCCTGGCACTTGAAATCTAACCAAACTTATTAATATTAAATAATAATTAACAAACCTAATTAAATAAAATAATTAAATAATTAATAAATAATAAACCTAATTTAAAAATTAGGCTTTAATTATTTGCCCTTATATGCAGAGAACAAATGCAATGCTTATATTTTAACAGTTTTCCTTATAAACTTTTTAATATATCAATAAAATTATAATCTGATTTAAAAGTAACTACTGTGAGACACTGGTGTGTATCAGTATTTACCCCTAGTACACAAATGAACTTTGGTAGCCCTCTCCACATAGAGGGACACTCTCTCAGCCTAGACACACGGGGGTAGGCCTAGGCCCTATCCCAAAGGATATGATAGAATCTTAAGATCCCCCTATGGAAGGCCTCACCTTCCATGGGGAGCAGAAAGGTGATAGGTAGGCTTTTAGTTGGGGGGATGGCAGGGGAGGAAGGGAGGGAGAGGGAACTGGAATTGACATGTAAAGCAACTGTGTTTCTAATTCAAATAAAAATGAAAAGAAAAACAAAAAAAGAAGCTTGTTTCTAGTTTAAATAAAAAAGAAAAAAAAATAACTACTGTGCTAGTTCCAATGTCATTGACCTCCATAAGCTCATAGGGCATGGCACTATTGAAAAGTGTAGTTTTCATATGGAATTCTTGGAGGAAGTGCATCATTGTGGAGGTGGGCTTTGAGGTCTCATATCTGTTGAAGTCATGCATAGTATCTCAGTCTTTCTGTGCTTTCTAATCAAGACATAGTCAGCATCATGTCTGTCTGCATACGACCATATCACGTCATGATGTTAACAGACTAAAACTCTGAAAATGTAAGTGACCCCAATTAAAATGTTCCTTCTTTGTAAGAGTTGCCATGGTCATGATGTTTTTTTCACAGTAATAAAAACCCCAACCAAGACAACTACATGTTAAAATCCATTACTTATTTGGATTTTAAATATTACTTTACTGTTGACATTAGAAAAACACCTATCCATGATTTAGATTCTCCCTTTTTACACGTTACAGTATTTTAGAAATGATACCTTAATATTAAAAAGAAAAAAAGTCAAATATTCTCCTAATTTGGATTTATAACAATTCCTCAAATTTGCCTCAATATACACCAGAAAGATTTATCATATTTTTCACATGGATTTAATTAGGAATAGATTCAGTTACATGCCTTTTCAGAGATGCTAAGATCAAATTTATGTTCAAAACAGAAAGTTCCTGAAAAAATCCTAAATATTTTTTTGTTCAGCTATTTACATAAAACAATACTCACAGACATTTTCTTAGTTTGTCCTGCTTCTTTAAGAAAATAGAGAGATTTGATTCCATTATTAAAAGTTCCCTCAGGCATCTAATACCTATGATGAGCTCTGGAATGATTTATTTTAACTATTTGTCTATATATCCAGTGATTTATCTAGGGCACACATAGTTTCCATGCAGAACTGAGACTGAAACTCTCATCTTCTGGGTGATCACTATTAGATCTTTTCTACATTTTTCAGTTGGATTTTAGTTTTTGTGAAAGAATAAAATACTTATTGTAAGATGTTGTTTATAGGTGTGTACATGCTATGTGGTTCTGTCCGACTTTCTTCAGTCAGGAAACGTCATTAGCCTTCACTATGTTTTCTAAATACAGTAGACATCTAAATAGCATCTACTTATTAAAATTAAATTTTGTTGCAGATTTGGATCTGTGTTTCTTACCAAATTCTTATACCTCTATTCCCAGTTTGCCTAACTTCAGAACTCTAGGTCTATTTACCACTGTGTCTCTATTTCAATGTTGGCCACATGCTATATAAAAGATGAATATTTCTGAAAATCTACATGTTGTGGAACACATCACTAAGCAAATTTCTCAGCGCTAACATAATTTAATTTCTCAAGTTTAAATATTTTGTTTTAAATTTTCATTCTAAGTCATTAGTGTATACTTTTAATAAAAAGTATTCACTATTCATAATACTTAATTGCTTTTCCATGTATTATAGCTGTGGAAATAAAAAACATGAATACAATTTTTCATACAGTCTTTACACTGTCTTTGAATTATATCTATAAACAGTAAGTATAATTTAATACTTCCAAGAGTTTAGTAGAATGTAGATATTTAAACAATTTAATATTGCTTGAAGATTGTATTACAAATAATTTGATATTCTAAAGGAAATTATATGAACATATCTGAAGAATTTTCCCCTTCAGAATGTTGGCATAATTGACAACATATTGCTTAATATGTTAATCTGTAATTAAACATTCTTATGCTTTCTTTTCTAATTAAATGAACCAAAACCATCTTTGTTCATGTCTGAAAGGCTTTTAATAATAGTAGTAAATATTTGGTATTGCTATATCTTATAAGAAGCATACAAACCACATAGAGGAATCACTTGGTTGCACTTTCTTTGATAATGTTCTCACCTTTCATCAAAAAGGAAGATTCAAAAATGTCTATTTTTTAATCAGGGTGTTCTTCAGAGTTCTAGAGTGTCCCTATGCTAACTGTGGTTATGGCATAGTGAAAGAAGAGCTGAAGTTATGCAACACTTTCTATTTATCTTTCTGTTTGTGTGAGATCAATTGGGTTTGGGCACCCCTGAGCACATGGGGAGGTCAGGGTCTCCTGCTCTGTCACCCTCTGATTTATTTCCTTGAGGTAGTGTTTCTCAATAAATCTCACAACCAGGGCATCCCAATGGTCCTCCAGGTTTCCACCCTTCCTCTAGCTTGAGGGAAAGTTGTAGGTGTGGGAATTTGGTCTCTGGCCAATAGGTTTTCATGATAAATACTCTTAACCTCTGAGGCATATTCCAAAACCTATGTTCCTTTTGCTATCAAATTATGAAAATTGTTGGTTCTTTCTCTGATGAGCTAGGATCTTTTTTAGTCATTGACAATAGCTTCACTGTATGAGAACCGCAACATCTTGTGACCACTTGGTGCCTTGGAATACTCTTTCAAGCAATTGTTTAATTATTCAATTATATTCTGTATGGGATGAATAGACACTATGTTTGTTTAACTCTTCTCAGTTATTTGTTCAAACTTATTTAAGAAACACCTCCAATATTGAAATATACTGGAACACCAGTTCTCTCTGCTGATATCTTAACTGCTACCTGAAAAGTCCAGTGTTAAAGTGATAGTTTAATTGGGAAAATGATATATAAAATTATTGTACTTGGCAATAGTTGGCATAAATATTACAAGTATTAGTGTCATTGGTATGCTAGTCACATACAATGTTTCTTAGTTTTTTTTCACAGTAAGTTTCATTTAGGCACCTGAGCAAACTAAGAAACCATATGAATAAAACTGAAGTATCTGAGTGTACCACATTATGGTTGATGAAATAATTCCTCTGTAAAGAGACTATTCCTATGAGCAAATGGCCTCTATTCCAGTGTGACTCACTCCACAACAACTTTTTCTTAGCATCCTATTCAGTATTTTAAAAACAAGACTAATTTGGTAATATAAAAAAATAAGCACTTGGGTCTTTTTCTAGTAATTTTTTCTGAGTTTTTTTTAAAGTACTTTTATTTCAAAAGGAATTTTAAAATACATTTAGCATAGTTCCTGTAAGTGATCACTGTTTTAAAAGTTATTGGACATTTCAATCGAGTTGCAGATGAAATGGGATTGACCAGATTCTATTTAATGATGCTCACACAAAAAGAGGGCTCCAACCTCAGAAGATAAAAGCTATAGTGAAGATGATTGAAGTTAAAACATTCTGAAAGATGTGTACACAGAAACTTCAGATCTCTCCATTTGATCTCCAATTACAGGAATAGAGGTTCCCTACCACCCTTGAAAATGATTATAAACATATGAAAGCCTTTTCCCAGAAAGGTGATGTTGTTGAAAGATATAAATTCAAGATTAGTTTAGATAAATTAATCAATAACTGTTACATGTCAGCTTGTCAAAAGAAATTAGAGATCTTCAATGTAGCATCTTGAGAAGACCACTTACTGGAATGTTTAAGTGATTGATCTGCCCCAAGATGACATCTTTTCTCATTTTTACTGGTAATAGAGACATTTAATGTTTCTTGTCAATTTGTTCCAATAATTGAATAGCTACAAATTATTAGTTACATTGCCAGAAATCATCAGCTCAGTTTCTTCCCTCCTAAATCAACATTTAGAGAGCAGTGGAGATCAGTGAATCTTGGAGTTCACAGGGGGCAAGTATCTCTTGCCTTGAGTCATTGTATTTTGGTGGGAGGCAACACCTTACTTAGCTAAATTTGATCAAAATTTGAAGACCATGCTTCTTTCTCTCACTTTATCATCCATTAAGCATGATTTCCCATTGGAATTTTGTCTAAGTTTTAATAAAACCAAACTATTTTACTTGTGTGTTTCAAGATGCAGACATACTTAGAATTTATTTTTGTCACTTGTGGTAACAATGTTTTTAGTATATGTGTGTGTGCACACACAGGCATACCATGCTAATAATTCTCTAATGGAGAAACTGTCTCACCAGGTTAATTCAGTGTCTTTTATATCCATTCAGATTACTAGTTTCCCTATGGAGGAATCACCCTTTACATGCCTCTTCCTGTCTTGTATAAGGTGGAAGAATGAGACTATTCCAGGGAGAAGCCCTCTAACAAGTTATCTTTTCTATATACCAGTGTCTGTGCCCTTTTATGGGTATTTATTTACATATTTATTTATTTACACAAAGTCTTGCAGTATAACCTGGCATAACCTTGAATGTGTCTCCAACACTTCCTAACAGCCTGAATTGCAGCTGTGTGCCACCATGCCTGCCTTTAAGGAAAATTTTATCATCCCTTGTTCATCCAAGTTGTTTCTCAAATTTGTTATTCTAATGACATTGTGAAGCCTTTCTATTGTATTGTGATCAGAAAGGATTTTACCCCAGTGTGAAATCAAGTCAGTGAGTAGAGAAGAGGATGAATTCAAAATGAAGCTGTACAACTGTAGGACCCAAACGGCTTATATGTTTTTACTGTTGCCCAAGGAAGGAGAGCTAATTAAGCACTTCTTGGTGTACAGGAGTTAGGAAATCTCTATAAGAATATAAAATGTCTGTCTTCCAAGATCAATAAACTCAGGCTGGAATTGCTGTTTTTATGATTATTTTATATTGGTTTCAGCTGTATTCATTAGAAATGATCATATATTTATAAATTTACATTAGGATGTAGATAATTCTGTTTTTTCAAAACTTTAAAAAACTTAATTAAGATTGAATTTATGTTACATATGTAAATGGATAGGTAAAAAGAAGATCACATAATGCCAAGAAAGTGCTTCCTAATTAAAAGTCATCATACCAGGTCATATCAGAGACTGACTGCTTTATTTATGGAAATTTAACTATGAGGGTCCAATTTCATGATTATAAAATCATCAATTTTATTCTGAGAATTAAGTGATAAGTAAGAAGGGCTAAAACATGTTTATTATATGTCAAAGATATAATAAATGGCGTTTGAAAATAATCAAGCCACATTATCACATCTTATTTGTGTTGTGTATATGTGTGTGTGCATGTGGTTGTGTGTGAGTGTGATATTTATTGACTCTTTTTCTTGACAACCTTAAACCAATTTTCACTGATATCAGTGCTCTCTGGTATTTCTGATGCCTAAAACATTGTTTGCTATATTGTATGTGTTAATCTATGACAATTTAGTCAAATCAAATATGTACAGTACATAGGAGTGAATAATTGCATGGATCACCTGGGATTATATATTAACTTTAGAAAGACAATATACATGAAATGCTTATCTATATATCTGCTATAAGGACTATCTAATATTTGATACTATCAACTGAGAAACTAGACAGAATCATATGCCCTCCAAATGGTAAGGAGTAAAGAACACCAAGGGGAAAATATGGCAAGCATAGGACTTACAGGTACAGATATGACAGTATTGGGAAAATAGCTCTATCTAGTAGCTTATAATTTCTCTGTTTTAATGTCTAATTGTTTAGAACAAACTACATATACTTCCCTGAAGGTCATGGAGTTATGAGACACATACAGGGAAACTAATCAAATCTAAACAATGGGATCAAAGCAAAATGCTCTGAACTAGGTAAAAAAATAAAAAATACTTTTATATCTCCAAGGCTACATACCAAATCATGAAAGTGTAATACAAAGACGATAACTTCTATGTACTATCTGCAGTTCTGGATCATAACCAACAACAATGTTCCATTTGGTTAATTTTCATTAAGTTTCATTAAGCTATTATTAAAAATTGTTATGTACTATGTTGATTATACCTATCCAAGAACATGGGAGATACTTCCATTTTCTGGTATCTTCTTTAATTTCTTTCTTTAAAGACTTAAAATTCTTATGATTTTAGAGGAATAGCTTTGAGTTTCTCCCATTTAGTTTGATGTTGGCTGTTGGCTTACTGTATATTGTTTTTATTATGCCAAGGTATGTTCTTATTATTCCTGATCTCTCCAGGAACTTTATTATGAATGGATGTTGGATTTTGTCAAAGGCCTTTTCAGCATCTAGTGAGATAAGAAATCTACAGATTCAGTGCAATCCCCATCAAAATCCCTGCACAATTCTTCACAGACCTTGAAAAAACATTTCTTAGCTTTATAAGGAAAAACAAAAGACCCAGGATAGTAAAAAAAAAACCTGTAAAATAAAAGAACTTCTGGAGGCATCTCTATGCCTGATTTCAAGCTCTATAATAGAGCTATAGTCCTGAAAACAGCTCGGTATAGACAGGTAGACCAATGGAATTGAGTTGAAAACCCTGATATTAACCCACACACCTATGAACACCTGATTTTTTACAAAGAAGCTAAAGCTATACAATGGAATAAAGAAAGCATTTTCAGTAAATGGTGCTGGCGTAACTGGATGCAGATAGATCATGTCTATTGCCATGCACAAAACTTAAGTACAAATGGATCAAAGACCTCAACATAAACCCAGCCACACTGAACTTATTAGAAGAGAAAGAAGGAAATACCCTTGAACAAGTTGGTACAGGAGACTGCTTCCTGAACATAATATCAGTAGCACAGACACTGAGATCAACAATTAATAAATGGGATCTCCTGAAACTGAGGAGCACATGTAAGGCACAGGACACAGTCAACAAGACAAACGACAACCCATGGATTGGGAAAAGATATTCACCAACCCCACATCAGACAGAGGGCTAACCTCTAAAATATACAAAGAACAAAAGAAGCTAGTCTCCAAAACACCAAATAATCTAATTAAAAAGTGGGGTTCAGAACTAAATAGACAATTCTCAATAGAGGAATCTAATATGGCTGTAAAACACATAAGAAAGTGTACAACATCCTTAGCCATCAGGGAAATGCAAACCAAAACAACTCTGAGATAACATCTTACACCTGTCAGAATGGCTAAAATCAAAAATACCAATGACAGTTTATGCTGGAGACGATGTGGAGAAAGGGGAACACTCCTCCACTGCTGGTGGGAGTGCCAACTCGTACAGCCACTTTGCAAATCTGTATGGTGATTCCTCAGGAAAATGGGAATCAGTCTACCACAAGATCTAGCAATTCCACTCTTAGGCATATACCCAAAAGAAGCACATTCATACAACAAGGACATCAGTTCAATGATGTTAATCACAACATTATTTGTAATAGCCAGAATCTAGAAATAACCTAGATGCCCCTCAACTGAAGAATGGATAGAGAAAATGTGGTACATTTACACAATGGAGTACTACTCAGTGGAAAATAAAAAAGCAATGGAATCTTGAAATTCCCAGGCAAATTGATGGAACTAGAAGAAACAAGGTAACCCAGTCACATAAAGATAAACATGGTATGTACTCACTCATGTGTGGATTTTAGACATAGAGTAAAGGATTGCCAGCCCACAGTCTACTGTGCTGGAGAGGATGGTAAACAAGGAGGACCCGAAGAGAGACATACATGGTCCCCTGGAGAAGGGCAAAGGGACAAGATACCCTGAGCAAATTGGGAGCATGGAGGAAAGGGAAATGAAACTAGGAGAATGAGAAGGAGAGAAGAAGAGGGGTGAGGAAGACATGATGGGACAGAGAGGTTGAGTTGGAGGAAGAACAGAAGGGAGCACAATAAGAGATAATATAATAGAGGGAGACATTATAGGTTTAAAGAGAAATCAGGCACTAGGGAAAGGTCTGTAGCTCTACAAAGATGACACCAACTAACAATCTAAGCAACAGAGCAGAGGCTACCTTAAATGCCCTCTCCTGATAATGAGATTGATGTCTAATTCATATGCCATAGTATAGCTTTTATCCAGCAGCTGGTGAAAGTAGAAGTAGACACCCACAGCTAAACCTTGAACTGAACTGACATCCAGATGAAGATAAGGAGGACTGATAAGCAAAGGGGTCCATACCAGGCTGGTGAAACCCACAGAAACAGCTGACCTGAACAAGGGAGAGCTCTTGGTCCCCAGACTGATAGCTGGGAAACCAGTATGGGACTGATCCAGACCCCCTGTATGTGAGTGTCACTAGGAGACCTTGGAAATCTATGGGACCTCTTGTAGTGGATCAGTACTTATCCCTAGCATAGAAATGGACTTTGGGATCCCATCCCACATGGAAGGATACTCCTTGAGCCTAGCCGTAAGAGGGTTGGTCTAGGCCCTATTCCAAAGAATATGACAGACTTTGAAGACCCCCCATGGAATGCCTCACCCTCCTGGGGAGCAGAAAGAGTATGGAATAGGTAGGGTTTTAGTTGGGGAAGGCTGGGAAGGAGGGAAGGGAGCAGGACCTGGGATTGAGATGTAAAATAAATTTCTAATAAAAAGAAAAATTTGTCGTCGAGCTGTGAAATAACCTATACAACCATAAAAATCTGGAATCCAGAATAAACTAAAACTTGGTGAACAAAACATCTAAACAGTTGCATTTGATTGTGAGTATTCCTACCTCTGTGTGCTGCAATTTATATTTGTGCCAATATTTATGATAAAATGAGCTGATTTGGAATTGGAAATCTGGGTTATTTGGACTGTCATTGGTATTGTGCAGATGGAAACAATTTACTGTGTTCATTTTCTGTATCACTTCTCAGCCTTAAGTGAAAATTCACCTATTAGTCTCACAATCAATGACCTCCATTATTAAGGAAAGCCAGGTGCTAAAAGATTCAATAACGTGAGGCTAATTTAAGGGATTCCTAGTCTGCTAAACTCAAACAACTTCAATTTAACAAGAAAAGTACAAGTACTTGTTTTTTAAACCACCATTTCTACTCTGTCTTTGAGAAGTAAATTAATTCGGGCGATTGTGGCATATCCCTTTAATTCCAGCAACCAGGAGGCAGAGGCAGGGGATTCTCTGATGTGGAGGCCAGCCTGATCTACCTAGAGAGTTCTAGGCCAGCCAGGGTTACACAGAAAAACCCTGTCTCAAAAATCCCCCAAATAAGTATGTGAGTAATAGTTAGAGTTTGCCAGACAATCAGTTAAAATTACTAGGATCTTCTATTTGTACATTTTATTGTAAGCTTCTTACAGATATAAATGTAGGTTTCTCCAATGGGAGAAACCAATAATAGTAAATAGGCATAATACTAAAGAAGAAGACTCTGAAGAAGACATTGTTATACCCAAATATTAGTGTATTGGTCAACCTTTATCAGACAAATTTCCTTTTGCAGTAGATAGAGCTTAACACACAAACCTAAAACTGGTCAAGGAGGATAGAATAAGAAACTGCAGAATTTCCATCTCTTAACTGGAGATCTGCATCATATCTCCTCCTCCAAAGGGTCGGGGTTCATTGCATTAGAGGTGGCAAAATAATTATAAAAGCTGTAAGAGGGAGAAGGGACTTGAAACAAGCTTGTTCCCTAACTAGAACTAATAAATAAATTTTAAAAAGCTGTAGGTGCTAAAGGACTATAGGAAAAGTGTGTGTGTGTGTGTGTGTGTGTGTGTGTGTGTGTGTGTGTGTGTGCGTGTGTCTATATGTGTGTTAGTTGAACATACTAATTCACAGCAGTTGAGATAGCATGTACAAGACCTTCTTGGCCTTAGACAAAACATAATTTGGTATGAAGAGGGGACATGGGGACAGAGTCTAAGCCCTATTGATATTAGTTAATAGCTACCAGGAGAGGGAGAGTCAGTTTTCTTTAGTGCTGTAGCTCTCAAACGATCACCTTCCTGTAGAGGTTACACCTTCAAAAGTATAAAGGCAGCATAAAAGAGGTCACAAATTAGGGTGGGTAAGGAAGGAATCATGGGTATGGGAGAAGTGGGTGGAATGATGGATATACAAGATACATTGTATAAAATTCTCAAAGAACAAATAATGAAAAAAATACAGGGTGTGGGAAAAACAAATGACGGTAGCCAAAAATACATATTAAATATTAATAAAACATTTTCATTCTAAAAATATATGCAAATGCAAGTTTAGAACATATTCAACACAGTATATAGTGATGGTTAATTTCATATGTCAACTTGGCTGAGCTGTAGGTTAACTACTTTTTAGGGTTAAATGACTACATAAGGGTTAAAATTATTTCTTTCTGTGTCTATGAAGATGTTTTTGAAAGATATTAATACTCAAATTATGAGGCTGAGAAAACAAACGCTACCAATATGGTTAGATATATACCCCATAGAATGCATTAAGCCATAAATAGAACAAAAAGGTGAGGAATAGTCTCCACTTAGCATATTGCAGTCCACAGGACTTTTGAGCCTCTGTGCAGGTACAAGCCCCATGTCTTTATAATAAGCCCCTTTCCAGGTTTCTGATGTATATAGTTTAGTTTAACTGTAGCATATCCTAGGTGGCACAATTGAAAGACTGGTGGCTTAAGCATTATAGATCACAAGATAAATAAACATGAATGGAATTTCAGAGAAACAATGAAGAGTTACAGGTTCATATTATAAGAAAAGGGAATATTAATTCACAAGCAAAGGAGAAGTATAATTACATACTTCTCCTTATTTTACAAACAGTCTATTGAGTATTTGCAACTTAAAAGAAGACAAAAGTAGTTCTGGTTTTAAGACTTAAATTAAGAGTGAGTCTGGGAATAATTCTGGAAGCCAAGAGTAAAGAAATGTAACTTCCAGTAGTTCATCTCCTCATGTAAAATGTAGAAGAATCAAAGACATATCTATTACAATGGACATTTTTCTTTATTAGCATGCACATCATTAATTAGAGAGATACTAACTTCAGGATAAGACTTAATTAACTGTGAGATCAATATCTAGTACTGATTTCACTTTTTATATGTGACTAACAACACTAAACCAATAAAACGCAGCTGCATTTTTTTTTTTTGAGTAAAACTCCAGGTTTTTCATCAAAAGAAAAGGAGATTCAGTTGGTAATAGCTGCATAGTTATATATAACTATAAAAAACTAAGAAAACCATGTGGTAGAACAAACAATTGAGTTATGTACATATTAATTCTTTATACATTTGTTACAGGTTGCTTGTTATTTCAATGAGGTGTTTGCACATAGTTGGACTCTCAGTCGGATTCATTCAGTTCACTACTCATAAGGTCAGGATTCTGTGTTCAAGAATACCCAGGCTGTGTCTTCCCCTCGTTCAGGTTAAGGATTCCTTGCACTTTAAGTTTCTCAAGGCTATTCTCAGCTCTGAAGCTGAGAAAGATTTGGGGACAACTAAGAAGTTGGGATATACTTCATGTACTGGGTTTTATTCTGCGAGGTCAGAATTTCAGCACTGGGAGCTTTGTTCTGAAGACGGATGCAGTGGCAGAGCATCTGTTTATTGTCGTCATCCAATACGAGTGTCCAGAGTGTCTATTAAAGAATATTAATGTCACAGGCCAAACATTAACCATCCTGAAGCGGAGCATGAAATTGAAGTGCAGAAAGTACTTGAAATCATTCACTTTTCTTATTTCTTTCCCTGAACCTAGGACTTGGAATTCTTCCCTCTAGGCATAGAGTCTGTGTTTTCATAATGACTTTTCTTTGTTCCAAGCTAATTGCTTTAGAATTCTCTGTTACATTTTGCACTTTTTATAGTCCTCCTGATACAGAGCTGAGTTACTACAGGGAAAGCACTTAGAACACTATGTGTCACTAATACCTGTTGGCAATTGTTATTTTAATTTTAGTGATACTATTATTTTAGATTTCCCCTGGCTAGGTTGAAGAAATCTATATAAGACAGAACATGTCATAAGTTGGAAACTTCAGGTACAGATAAAAATTTAAACCACCATAAAGGTTTCTGGGAAGACGGCAATTGAAACAAGTTTTGATCAACCTAGAATACAAATACCCTTGAAAATATAGTGCGAAGAAAGCAAAACCAAATGCTCAAGATATTCTTTATGAAAAGTAACTGTGAGAACATCTGGGGACATATAAACATCAATAGAGAAAACTTGAATTAGTCATTAAATTACACACACATATTTGTATACGCATGTATACAATGTATACTGTGTGTGTGTGTGTGTGTGTGTGTGTGTGTGTGTGTGTGTAATATAAATATATATACATGTATATATTTTTCTGGAGAACAAAGACATGTATTAATGGAGATAGTATTATACATGAAAACTATCTCCTCTAGCTAGACCAACTTGAGGAAAATGTGAATCATCTTTAAGAGTAGAATGAGCTTGCTATTTGGCTTACAAATATATTCTATGTACTAAACAAAGACATAATGATAGAGAGTTTTTAAAGTAAACAGCAAAAGAAGGTACAGAAGGCTTCATTGTAACCTCAGAAAAGAGTCAAATGCATATCAAAAAATTGTATGAAAGAACATGACAAGCTTAATTTTGAGGGAGACACAATATAGTGTAAACATTTTCATATGTTCTTTTGAAAACAGGTTCATGTGGCTCCTTCAAATACTACTTCAATAAGTAATTGTCAAAGACAGATTATATGACAGAAACAATTAAGGGTACCAGGTACAATGGCTTGCAAATCAAGTGAACAATAAGAAAACTTACAGTCAAACAGGATATGTGGTCATTAATCAAATAGTCTTGTCAATGAATGTCATATCACCTTGGATAAATGGAAGTGTTTGTGAAGTGGGGAGAGTAAGTACTGAGCATTGACAGTTGTCTCATGGAAAATGAATGGCTTACCTGCTGGAAAAACAGCTTTGTGCTAACTTGTGTTGGCGAATAGGGTGGAAGGAAGGACAATCCTGCAAGAACAGGGACAGCTGAAAGAGTTCCTGCAGTAGGAAGTAGAATGGTATGTTTCAGAACCCCAAATCCAATGTCTGGGGGATATAGGGTAAGGAAGGCAGGACAGCAGCAAAGAGCAGAGCTTGGTGAGCTAACCGTGTAATTTATTGTCTAAACTGGATCATTTCTGAGAGTGAAAGGGAAGTACTTCAGCTGATTACACAGAACAACAGGTGGCAACTGGAGCTCTGAGTCCCTCTAATTACAGGCTGTGCTAAGGACAGGTCTTTATGCTGAGAGTGATGGGCTTGTCTGAATAGGTTTTAAGCAGAGGTTTACATTTTGGCTGCCTCCTTGTGGAGAGTGGATTATAATGAGGCAGGCATGCGTGTGGGAAGACTACAAATTAGCATGTTTGTTTCTCAGAGATAGGCTGAAAGGCAGTTTCTGGCACTGTTATTTCATTTTGTTCGATGTTTATAATCCTCCTGCTGTATGTAGAGAGCTTGGCCCGAAACTGGGAATTTTGCTTTCTGTGAACGATTGGATTCTGAGAAGGCTTGCTATTTTCAACACTCACAGCTCACAATAAAGTTAGGCTAGACAAAAGACTGTTTAGGATTAGCATAATGTAACTTATCTATCTGTGTTCTTTCTTATCTTCACCTCTCTCTCTCTGTCTCTTCTGTCTCCCTCTCTCTCCTTTCTTTTCCCCTCTCTGTGATTCAACAAAATGTCCTGAAAAACCATAAATATCCGGATCATTGAACTAACTCTCTTTGGGGATATTTGATAAGAATATTTATCTTAAAACTAGAAGACATTGTCTTAAAACTAAATTGTCAGGCTGGCAAGGTTGTTCAGTGAACAAAAGTGCTTGTTGCTCAACCTGACAATCTGAATTGTATCCCCAGACCCTATGGTGGAAGCAAGTAGAGGTTCAACTTTTGAAAGTTGTATTCTCATATCCACACGTGTGAGAATGACATGTGTGCCTACACCTATGTGCATGCATGTGTGTGCATACACACATAATACACACACAATAATAAATGTAATAAGAATTTTAAAAAGAAATTTACCAAGTGTCAATAGGAAAACATATGGGCACAGGGAACAATTTTAAAGGTAATCAACATCAGATTATCAAATGTCTTATCTTTTTCTACCTAGCTAGAACCTATTTGTATCCAAAAATTTGTAATCTGCATTTTGAACAATTCAATATCATGTAAGTAAGTCTGCTAGATTTAGTGGATAAAAGTACAGGATGAATTTTTATATTTGGACTACAGATACATGCATTTGTGTCTGTGTGTATTAACATGTCTTAAATATTTATTAACACTTTTACTCTAGCAATACTTCTCTGGAACAAAATTTAACTTAATGATTTATCCATTTTTAGGTTAGCCTTTTATATTTTTCTTACTTGTTTACTGATAATCTTTACATTTTATTAAAAACATTTTATTTATTATTTTGTCAGGAAAAATTTAAGTGTATGATTATGTATAGACTTCCAGGAGCAAACTTCCCAGATATACATTAAATATAGGTATATGTCTGTTGTTTTTTGGTGAGACATGAACAAGAACCTAATCATCTCATGTACAGCACCAACAAGAGACCAAAGGAATAATTTGATCCAAGTCTAGTTTGGTGAACTAATGAGTTCACCAAGGATGATGTAGAGTTTTCATATCAGGGTATATATAAAAGGTTACTTACAGTAAGGTGTGTGTCTTCTCAAACAACTGGGGCACAAAGAAGCTTCACCCTCACTTGGGTAATGATTTTACTTTACCTGCATAGATGGTGTCCCTCCTTCAGTTGTTCCTTACACTCCCTAGATACTCAAGCACTTCTTGAGACAAATGTATCTAGGGCACAAGTATAAGCCGTCTGGGAGGTTAGCACAGGAAGGAGTGATGGGATCTCAGGGAGGGCCAAATGACTTTCCCCAGCCCATTCCTACTATGAGGGATCAATGGCAAGAGGATGAATATATTGAACATCGCTCATGGCTTATCAATCAAAGAAGCTCTGATTAAAATGGTAAGGACTGTTACACTCCAAACACATAGTGATATAACTTCACCCTTATCATAGTATTATAGTTATAGACCAAAAAACCCTTTCCTTTTGACTTCCTTACTTAGTTCATGGGATAAATTTGAAACAAACACAGCTTAGTCTGCAATTTCCACCCCCATAGTAGATAAGCAATTTTGGTAGTTAGAGAATTTCTTACTTGACAGCAGCAAATTTCCTTCTAAGATCCACTTGATGCTGAAGCAAGCAAAGACTTGTTGACATGTTAGATGTACGTTTCTCTAAATTCTCTTATTTTTAAATTTAATCTCATGTCAGATTTTCAGAAACCAATCTCATTATCTTAGATTTATTTTCCTTGTTTTGTCTTCCTTTATTATGTGTAATCATGGCTTAGTTTGTTTTCTATATCTGTAGTCTATCTATTATGTGTCCGTCGACTCGGTGTATTGGGGGACTGTTAGATGTTGATTTTCTAATTTAGTAATGAGTGACCATAATCAAGCTACTTACCCTTTCTGAGCTTCTGTTCTTTTATTTACATTGAATCTAACACCAATTTGATAAGATAAATGGAGAACATTTTTGGAGACAGCATATACTGTGTCATATGCCTATGTGTATGACATCTGAAAACACAGATGCAGATATAAGAACTGACTATAAACACAATGATTTCTAAGAGGAATTGCTTACCTCTTTGGGCATGTACATCAAATGGGTACCACTTTAATGGACTGGGGTTCTTTCTAAATAGAGCTGTTATTATAAACTGGACAATAGAATGATGAATTATTGATAATGACTGTTCATAGACACAAGAATGGTACAGTATTGTGTTCGATGCAAACTGTTATAGATAACTAAAGCATGCTTAGACAAAGTGTAGCTTGTGGTGGACCAGTAAATACAGTATAATAAGGGAGTACACAATCTATTGTAGTGAAGTTGAGGTTTGCAGTTACTTATTCTCTTCAGGATACTTAGGATATATCAATATTGTGCCAATCAGGCCAAAATGAATGTTTAACCATAACAATGTCATATAACTAATGACAAAGAAAATTTATGATTTTAAATTTCTACATTTTTTTTAGATCGACAGCTTTGTTCCACCCTTGTTATTATTTATATGTCCTCTAGGAAGAACTTTTCTGGTTTGTCAATTTATCCATTTTCTCTCTGATGTACCAAGTCCACACTGAGAAATGCCCTACCAAAGTTGATATTTATAGAGTTTTAGGAGACTCTGACCCTTTTCTAAGTATCACAGTGTTTACTGGCAGATATAAGCACACAGAATGAGGACATGGGAATGAGACTGGCTTTTTGTCTAAAGAAACAGCTTCTTCCAGATTGCAGTGAGAAGGAAACAGCTTCCTCTCTGGTAAACAACCAAACATTTGCAGCTACCAAGCACTGTCCTGTATAGGAAATGCTGCAGGATCTCAGGCTCTCCCCACTTTATACTACTATCACACAGGCCTGCTTCCCATCGATCCGCTTGCTTCCATCTATTAATTGCTGATCAATATATTCTAATTTCTTTCCAGAGTTTAATGCCAAATCGTGCTAATGAAGCTTTTGATGAGAAAATGAAACCTATTACTCAATGTCTTGCTTGCAGCCAAGAAGCACAGAGCAATGAAAGCTCATAGCATCATAGTTCACTTGAGCAAGTACCTGGAACATCAATAGATAGGTTTGTATGTGCATTATTTTAATGTTAAAATGTTGAACAACACAAAGCATAGATTTCAAGGCATCTTTACTCACGTTTGACCAATGTCCTAAGTTATAACTTCAAAATAAAAGTAAAGATTTTTACTCAACATTTTACTGTCTATGCTGATAGCCTAGTTTCCAAATGGCACCAAGTACAATTTTGTATGTTACACTACCCTGACCCTGGGGCATTTTTAATAAAATTTTTAGTATAGTCACGTTGCAGTTCCCAGACTTCTGGATAACTCACTGCCATTACATAATCGTATCACTTGGTGGCGCTCTGATGCTTTATTCAGATCTCTATCCCAGGTTCCTATACCTTTAACATCATTCCACCTGGATCAGGTTGATGTCTGGACCTGGTGGTCCTCGACTGGCATCCAAGCCCTGAAATGTAAGCTCCCCCAGGATAGGGCAGCCTGAGTTACATTGATTTAACAGAATGAAGATCATGATGGGTGATCTTCATAAGGTTGTTGTAAAAATCTTTAAAAAGATAACTTAAAATGCCTAGAAGAGGTTGTGGCAGATGGGAGACATTCACTAAAATATGCCTATTTATTTCCATATTCTTGATATTACTATATAACTTGAGCTAAAACAAATCCAAAATTAAGTTATAGTATTTAAGGTACAAGAAGAACAGAGAACAACAAACAAAAGCTGGCTGGTGACTGTAGAGAACCCATGTGCATCCAAGAACAACAGTGACACTAGGCAGAAAATTCAAAGAAAACATAATGTAGTCTAATGTTATTTCCCAACCATTTACCAAAAAAAAGCCTTATAAGAATAAATATCTGAGTGTTTTTTGTTTGTTTGTTTTGTTTTTGATTTTGTATTTTGGTATAGAAATACTACATCATGCTTCCTGAACAAGACCTGTCTGAAGCAAACACTTTCTGTACTGATACATGTCAATCACTTTCTCATTTGGCTACTGGAAGTTAACAGATTTAAATATTAGTAGTTTTGTTCCAGACTTCCTTCTTCTATGTGTTTTCTGACTACTGGTATATCTGTTTTTTTTTTTTTTTTTTTTTTCCTATGGGGTTTCTGGCTACCATTCGAATATCTACCTCTCAATATAGCTCTTATATTTTAGAAGGAATTGAACTGCTTGTGACATCTAATGCGAAAATCATAAACAAGCCTGCAGATTGAGCCTCTTCTTATTTTCCAGGGTAATGCTAAGTCGACAGAGCTGCCAGGCCCTCACTTAGCTTCTGAGGATTTCTGTGACATCCCTTCCTCTCTGACAGTTGTATCAGCATTTCCAACACTCCTCCTGCTGATAAAGCCTCCGAACACACACAGCAAATAGAAATCACTTGGTGACACATTTACTAGGGGCCTCCTTTGGAGAGAAGGGTGGGAATGGAAGGAAATATTCTGAAAATCTCTTCCTTATGCAACCTACTGGGTATTTCAATTGAGGCTATAACAATGCAAAGGTAGTTTTCCCCCTTGAAATGTGTGCAACAGATATCTGCTCCCAAGCATTTGTGACTAAAAGAATGTGTTTAATTTACAGTAAGAATAGCAGATGAAGAAGCTATTGTTTGTGTTACTGATTATAATCTGGTGACATAAAGTAAAATATAAAGATGTCTTAGAAGAGTTGAAGAATAATATGAAGATGATAATTATCTTTCAATATTTTTGTAGCTGTAAAATTTTGCATGAATGTTTTCTCTGTTTTCTTCAAGATGTAAATGAAAGCAGAAGTGGCTTTATAATATTAAGATGCTGGCTCTACACAGCATACTGACAAATGTCCAAGGACTCCTTTCTTAATTCAGAGTAACATTTAAATATATGCACACACCACTATTGTACCACATCATCCAAGTGAACATACACAGGCATTCACAATCACACATAATCGCAACCCAAGCACAAACACACAGACACTAGTACTTTCTACCAATGATGAGAAGATAAGCTGGTGGCCAATGGGTGATAGATCTGAGAGAATAAGGGTTAAGGCTGGTGAAAACTGAAATTCCACTGTGGGGCTTTTAGTACAAATTTTGTGTGTTTGACTGTAGTACATTTAGATTCAGAGTTCCTATAAATAACTCACATTGAAACGAGGTCAGATGTTCTTTAGTATGATTGTTCTTGTGCTCACCTTTTGAGAGTAGGTTTTGATAGACAAACCATGCATACTGAGAGTCGTGGGCTAAAGAGAAAATAAGAGCAGGACAAAGAGACAGGATGCTGGAGTGCTCCAAACAAACTCTGCCAACATAGTCATTTGTCATGAGGTCAGTGCTGAATGAGAACTGCAGTTACCAGCTAGAGCTCTTCGTGAGAAGAAACAAAAGGTTATAGACAGAACAGTGTAGCTGAAGACTCTATTTTCCTACTTACATCAATGAGATGCTTAAAAGGCCACTGTGGTCTGTCTAAAATAGATGGTACCAACTACCACTAAGTTCAAGGAGTCATTCCAGACTGCAGATCTAGGCAGACTACAGTCTGTAAACTTAATTTCCACAATCTTTTCCAAATCTCTTCTTTTTTTTCTTTATTTTTTACAACAATGAATTCTAATTAAAATGAGGATGATACAGAAAGCTATTGAGTGTTTAAATAGATACCAAACGCGCCCCCTAGACATGAGGTCTTATGATATCGATGTTACTATATCTACATTCTCAGGCTTTTGTTTTCTAACTTTCCCATATTCGTTCCCAGTTACTTTTACTTAATATCTTTGGGAACTGTGTGTAATCAGCAGATTCACTTTAGTTTGCCGAGATTTCTTCTTGCCTCTAACCTAACAATTGTCTGATTGATTACTGGCTGTCTACTTAGAGACTCTAATGGTTCCATCAAGACTTTAGTGTGTGTAGGACTCTGAAAAGAAGGTGAGGATATGGTAGGGAGAGAGAAGGGTGTTCCCCAGAAAGAGCTCTGAGCTGCTTCTCCTAGCAGCTTGTTCTCCTAGTGCTGCTTCTCCTAGTGCTTGTTCCTAGCCCAAGCTCCACTTGTGTTTCTCTTGCCTTTTGGTTTTTTGCTTTTTTCTCTGCAGGTGTTTTTGACCCAACATCCCATGAGTAAAAACTGAACCCTGTGTGGATACCTCCAGGGAGAACGCCATTGTCTGACAGGCAGAGATTATTTTTGGTAACTGAAATCTTGATGCATCTGATCTATCAGAGAATATTTAAATTAGCTTGCTTTTTTAAAATTAAGTAGTGCTTTTAATGCTTGGCTAGTTGATGAAAATGCTAAAAATTGGGAGATGTATGAAACAAAAGACCATTATTTAAGTACACAGGCTGACCTCATTCATAACTTAATGTGTATTAGTAGGTACAATATCCCAATGTAAGTAGATGACTTATCTGACATAGATGAAGATTAACATTATCTAAAAGAACCAAACCATCTTATTTCTTTCTTTGGTAGCAAATGCTGCCCTCCATCCTGAGTATGAGCGGCATTTTTCTTTAATGTTTTAAATGTTAGCTAAGACACAGTGGTATGGGAAATATTTCTTTGAAGATCCATTAGCTTTAAGTTTACTTCCTTTATCCATCTGATAAAGCAGTATCTATTAACCCAGAGAGCGTTCCTGGAAGGACTATTTGTTAATTCATAGTTTTGGCTGTAAAAATGCTGTATAGAACAGATAGATACCAAATGAGTTTAAAAGTGATTAATATTGGGTCACGATATCTGCTCTCAGTCTGAGCTAGTGCAAGGTAGTTTTGAGGTTAGATCTAAGGAGTTTTACTGCTGCTAAAGTAATGAAAACCCCAAACCATCATAATATCCCTGAAATTTCAACTATGAAATTAACATTGTCTTACAATGTTGAAAATAGTCTTAAATAGTATCACCTAAATATTTTAGAGAAAAAAAATGAGGAAAGAAAAAAAATAATGGGGAACCATATGCTAAATTTGGTCAAATGTGGATGGTTCTATTTTTGCAGATAACACACTGATTACACTTCTACTGGTAAAAATAGTGTCAACACTCCAGAGTTCTGAATAAATGCTGTGTTCATTGACCTTTTTTATGGTGTATGTGATGGTAACATACCAGGTGGCAGGGACAATGTGGAATACCTAAGGTTTGTGATGGCATAAAGCTAATTCTTCTCAAATTGTTTTTGCAGTGTGGGGGCATGCGCATGACAAACTTGCAGGCTCCTGTGGCATTCAGAAGGAAAACAGGATCTCCTGGATCTGGCTGTGGCTGAATCAAAATGGTTAGTTTTGATTGTCAGCTTTATTGGACTTGGAAGCACCTAGAGAATGGTAATGTACACCTTGGGATATGTCTGTGATGGTTTTCCAGAAAGGATAAGGTAAAAAGGAAAGACCCTTAAGGTGTTGATCCCCATGCTGGAGTGTGGATGGATAAAGGAGAAATCAGATATCTGCAGTCAGCCCCTCTCTTCCTTTTCTAACTGCCATGAATTGGGCAACTTTACAGCACTACACCTTCTCTGATGGGATGTTTTTATTTTACCATAGAACTAGAAACAGCAAATCCATCCAACTGTGAGCTGAAACCTCTGAAACCATGACCTACATTCTTCTTCCCTTAGTTTGCCATCTTGGTTATTTTTAAAATTTATTTGTTTATTTTACATCCCAAATTTGACTGCATTTTCCCTCCCTCCATCCCTCCCCCTCCCCTTGCCCTCTGTCTTTCACCCCCATCCACTCCTCCATTCCTATTTAGAAAAGAGCAGGCATCTCATGGATATCGACAAAGCATGGCATATCAAGTTGTAATAAGACTAAGCACCTGGTCTTGTATTAAGGCTGGGCATGGAGACCCAGTATGGGGATCAGGGTCACAAAAGCCAGCAGAAAAGTCAGAGATAGCCCTTACAGCTACTGTTAGGAGTCTTAGAAGAAGACCAAGCTATACACTGTCACATATATGCCAAGGGCCTACGTCAGTCCTATGCGAAAACCTCCCTGGTTTTCGGTTTAGTGTCTGTGAACTCTTATGAGCCCAGGTTAGTTGATTGTCTGGGTTTTCTTGTGATGCTATTGATGCCTCGGGATCCCACAATTCTTCCTCCTGAGCTCAGCCTAATGTTTGGCTGAAGGTCTCTTTATCTGTTTCCACCAGTTGCTGGATGATGTCTCTCTGATGACTATTGGGCTAGGTACCAATCTATGAGTATAGCAGAATACTGTTAGTCATCATTACATTAACTTTTATTTCTCTAGTTCTGTTTGGTTATGTGCCATGTCTCTGGGCCATCCAGCCTCTGGATTTTTGGCACTCTAGGTAGTGACAGAGGTGGGCTCACTCTTGTAGTATGGGTATCAGGCTGGACCAGTCTTGGGCACTTCCACAATCTAGGTGTCATCCTTACCCCAGCACATCCCATAGGCCAGACAGACTGTAGATCAAAGGTTATATGACTGAGTTGGTGTCCCAATCCCTCCACCAGTAGTCTTGCCTGGTCTCAGGAGGTGGACATTTGAGGCTATGTATCCCCTTCTGCTAGGAGCCTTAGCTGGAGTGGACTGGAAAGGGGGCTATTTCAGGAGCAGGTAGACTGACACCTTGTGCAAGGGAAATTCCCATCTTGGTTATTTTGTTACAGTGATAACAACCAGACTGACCAATGCATTGAAGAGCTATTTTAGCAGCTTCTGTTCTGTTCACAGACAGTGTTTGAAAAAAAGGCCAGACAGGACTTTCTCTTCAGTAAGACTTCCATTAAACCAGAGGAGCCAGACAATAAACTAGCAAACTCCCAAATTTCCATTAAAATGCATGAAGCCTGAGGAAAAGTCATCAAGACTCCCAGAACATAAAGCACTAGAACTGCAAAGGGAAGCAGTTTCTGAAGAAATTTTAGGAATCCTGAAGTTCATTAGAAAAGGGGGAAAGATCTTAATTTTATGCTTTACTTAGAGAAATAAAATCTTACATGATTGCTTAAAAAGGAGAAGGAGAAAAAGGAGGAGAAGGAAGAGGAGATAAAAGGAGAAGGGGAAGAAGGAGGAGGAGGAGAAGAGGAGAAAGAAGAGGAAGAAGAGGAAGAAGAGGAAGAAGAATAAAGATAATAATAATAATAAAAAGCACCCGATTCACTTAGCTCTCCCACTCTGTATGCCACTGTGCTCTGTTAGTCAGTGACGTGCGCAGCAACTTTTGAATTGTCCAGGGGACATTCCTAAAGAGTGACTTCCACTCACTGGTTGTCATTCTTCTATGGTAATAGACATGCAGAATGGAGGAACCTGGAGTATTTCATTGGTATGCTAGAAGTCTATAATGTTAACAACCCCGTGTCTCAGAATTACTTTGATAATATATATGGATAACAACACAATCTATAAAAACAGTCATGGTGTTACTTCACAGTGGGTACACAGTCTGAGACACCATGTTTAGAGATTTTGCCATTTAGTGAACATCAGTGTACTTCTAAACAAAGATGGCTGGGGCTTCATCCAACAATATCCTCTCTCAGGACCACCCCTGTATAAACAGTACATACTTGACAGACACATTTGCATGTAGCTTGTGGTGATATTTCAGTCTTTCCTCTTCCTCTGCTTTCTACTAAGACAGTTTATGTGTGAAATTCTTAGTCATTGTTTTATGTATTGACTTAGGAAACAAATGATTATTATGTAGTGCAAAAGGCCCATATATACATTATAGTTTACATTTGCAAGCAAGACATAGAGATTAAGGTATATTTGTTTCATGTCACAATTTAGAGGTATAAATTTCATGGAAGGTAGGCTGCCTGCCATCTTTACTTAGACCCTTAATTTCAGACACCCAGGTGGCTGCTACTGTGCATATCATCTCTCATTCAACAGAGATGAAAAATGGTCAGGAGAGCATCAACACACTTGGTTTGCAGTTGGGCAGGCACATCCAGGAAACTGTTTTATTATTTTGGCTCACAGCCCATTAGTTAAAACTTGTGGTTTGTTCACCGAGAGCAGCAAACAAGTTGAGAAGTATACATGAGTGATTTGATAATATAAACAGCAGCCCCTTAAGAATTCTATTATTGAAAAAGGGATGGACACTTACAAAAACCCTAATGATGTCTGTGGCTACATCTTCCTCCCCGTGTAGCAGTCACACAGTGACAGGTATGGGTGAGACCAAACCACATCAACTTATTACTTTTTCAATGTCAGATCTCTGAGTGGTGATTGATTTTCTTCATTTAGTCAGTATGTAGTTTCTGGTGTTTTGGTGACCTATAAACTAATAGAGACATTATTTGTTCCTTCTCTCTATATATTAAATAATAATGGGAAATGAACAGAATAACTTCAATTAGAAAGCTCATCTAGAAAGTAGAATGAAGGGGAACACTGAGCAGTTACTTGCCCACAGTAATTATGGCGTCCTGCTGAGTAAATGTTGGCAGTGCAAAATGTCCTTGGGGTAGTTCCTATTCTGCTCTCTAGAGGAACTATTTGTCCATTTTTGACTCTGCTCCATTTTTTCAGTTCTTTCTAATGAGCACATTTGGAGTGCATACAGGAAAATGTGCTCTGCAGAGGTCTGCTTGGCCCTGTGTAGTCTGGGGGGCACAGGAGCTGCTTTAGGAGTCAAACAACTACCAGCACTTCAGGAAAATTGTATGTTTCACGGAAATAAATATCCCTTTGTAACTTAGTATTTACAAGTCTCTTTGTGTTTTCTCTCCCCAGAAAAGAGGTTTCCGAAGCTAATTGTTCCTACAATTGAAATCTGTGCACGTTTTTGTTGTTCCTGTGTTCAGCTTCACCCTTTATTCAGGATGTGATTTCCTTTTGTCCATTTGGAAACCTAGACGTGGTCTGTCAGTTGTTGTCACTAAACCGGCTTCCTAAGTTATAACCACTTTCCAGCACACTTGTCTGTGTCCTCTGTCCACTCCTAATGCCATATTTGATGAAGCTTCTGAGAACAACAGATCACTGTTCTATAAATGCTGTAGACCATCTAAATCTTTACAGTGAAAAGGTCTTAAATATAACTGCTTATGAAACCCTGTCTCAAAAACCACATTTTTATTAGATTCTTTTTATTTTTGTCTCCGACATTCCAGAAGTAGATAATTCAGAGACTTTAGAAAAATATTTTCATCCTTGACATGAAGTTAATATTTGAAAACTGTTCATAAGGTTTCCCTTTAAAAATACTTTATACCTTATAAATATTAAAAAGAAAAACACACCAAACAATGAACAAAACCACATTCACTATGGTGCACAGACTGGAGAATCAGTCTATCATGGATGATTGGTCTCTTCCAATGTCTCTTCACTCAGGCTTTTGGTAAAGCAGTACTTCATGGCAGGAGAATACTGTGGCCAAAAATTGCTTAGTCATCATCTAGCTATGGACTTTGCCTCCTTGTGAGGCCAGACACTTGTCAGAGGCGTACCTGGATGGAGACCTAGAGAGGTCATTGCATGAAGCTGTGAAGGTAAAGCCTGAATTGCCTTGGGGACCCCAAGAGGTTGGAGATGCAAGAGCTGTGGAATATCTGCCAAGGAGAGCTGCTGTCAGGGAATGGAAGCAGTCCAAGAGAAGGAAAAGTATCTCAGTCAACAAAACTAAAAGTATTTGGAGATCTGAACAGGGTTTTGACATCAGACTTGGAGTTGCAGAGTTTGGAGTTTGGCCAACTGGTTTTTAGTCTTGCTTTGTGTTCCAGTGGGAGCTCCACCCCAGCTCCTGGCACCCATATACCCAGAGAGTCTGCATTGTTTAGGTGGGAGCTCTACTGGTGTCCATATGTACCAAAAAAGGTTGGGATGCTGGGGATCTCCAGCTTGTGGCCCCATTCCACACTTAGGTCTCACTTCTCCCATTCTAAACTCCATTCTTTGAAAAGCCTTCCAAACAGCAGCTCCTCTTCTCAGAAAGCCTGACAAGGGCCAGCTCCTCCCCTGGGGGCTGCTCAAAGCCACATCTATAGGCTACTTAAAAGCTGGTAGCCATAGTTCTCATGATTCCTCTCCTGAGCTTCTGGGGGTCACCCAGGAGTTGTTTTGCTCTGCTCCTTAAACCTGGATCTAATAATTCAGATTGATTGCTTTATTACATCAGCGGCAGTAGATTTCTAATAATCAGGGATCTAGAATTTAACACTTTTGTCCTGTATTTCTTCATTATGCTCCTTTCCCTACATTTGGGAATGGTCAATTTTATCCTGTGCCATTATATGTTGGAAGTAGGGGGATTATAGTTAAGAGATTACATGAATCTCAGAAGAATCTTTGATCTGTTGGGGGTAGGGGCCCAGGCAGTGGGATCAGGAGCTATCCTGGGTACATGAACCTGTCTTTTGGAGGTTCCCTATGATGGGATACCTTGCTCAGCTTTGATACAGGGGTGAGGGGCTTGGTCCTGACTCAACTTGGTATGCCAGACTTTGATGACTTCCCAAGGATGGCCTTACGACCTCTGAGGAATGGATGTGGGGTGGGAAGGGGTGAGAGATGGGAGACAGGAAAAGGGGAGAGAGGGGGAACTTGGGTTGGTATGTAAAATGAAAAGAATTTAAATAAAAAAGAAACAAGAGGAAGAAGAAAAAAGGAAAGGAAAACAGAAAAGAGAGAAGGAAAAAGAGAAATGTGACTTCCTGTCAGCAGGTAGCCATTAACTGCCAAAATTGCAGCAAGATTGAATTTTAATTGGTGTGTCCATGTAGCCATACGTGCTGAGAGCATGTGTAGATTACAACCATGGCCTGTCCAGGAGACAGTTCACATCATTCCTTCTCATTTCTAGGTTGTTACATTCTTCCTGCCAACTCTTTCTGTTCTCTGAGCCTTGGATTGGGGGAAGGCCATTGATAGAGATATGCCATCTACAGCTGTGCGTTCACAGCCACCATCCTCAGCATTTGAACTGTTAAAAGTCTGTGTAGTAGCATTACCCACTGGAAATAGATTGTCTGACTAAGGGTTAAAGTCACACCAATGTAATAGGTATGAATTATGTAATGACATAAATGAAAATACTTAGAAAGTAGTTTGACAATATGACAACAGCAAAATATGACTTCCTTAGTCATGCATGTTTTTTTACTAGGTTTACAGCATCAGACACAGACTCACCCCTCTGCAGCACACCTCAAGTCACTTATAAAGCTGTTTGTTACCCTGTAATGGTCATGACACTATTGTACTGGTATGAACACCTTGTCTGGCAGGTTATCATTGGATCATGCAAGTACAGTGTTTGGGAAGACTATCATATCTTCTTTTCCCCACCTTTCTGAATAGCAGCATCCAGGTTTTTGAAACTATGCAGCAGGAGAGATTTCCCTCCTCAGTTGGAGACTGATTTCTCTATGTCTTCCTACCAAAGTAAGTGGCATCTTCAGTCTAATTATGGTGGGCAATTAAGTGCAATGACAATAGCTTGTGTTGCTTTGGGTGAACCCTATTTCTTCACTGATCAGTAACTCATATAACCCACGACTGGCATTAGAATTTTCATTTAATAACTATGTCTTAAGGGAGCAGAATTTTCTCCTTTGTAGGGTATCTCTGTTCAAACTTCTTTTTAAAATTATATCTTAATTAGATTACAAATTAGTACATTTTAATAAAATTTCTTCATAGCCTGACCCTACTCACTCCTTTCCCCTATTTGGTATCCAATCATCCTTTAGCCTACACTACTCTCCTCTATTTTATATCACATGTATCTTATTAACCTCTTTTATATTTTCTACTTGGGTAGCAAGATCATGTGTTTCCAAACAGCCTTTTCATTCATATTGTATGGTTGACTCTTCCCCATTTGCTGATTACCCTGTTTCCCAAATCCTACTCCATTAATAATCCCACTCTTTTATTTCACCTACATTCTCTTGTTCCTTCTCCCTTCAGACATAACCTGTCTAAAGTTCTTTTTTTCGTTTACTCCAGATTAAATATACAAAACAGAAGATATGAAGGTAGTATCCACATATGAGAAAGAACTTGTAAAATTTGTCCTTCTGGGCCTGACTGAAATGAATATTTTGTATCTCTACGGTAAGATACAAAATACTTGGTATATACGCCCAGTAGTGATATAAATGGGCCACATGGTAGTTTTATTTTTGGATTCTGAGTAACATCTGGACTGATTTCCATCACTAACTTATACTCCCACCATCATTGTATGTGGCTCTATTTTCCCCACATCTAGCATTTGTTATTGTTTGTATTCATCATGATGGCCATTCTGATGTGACTGAGATAGAATCTTAAAGCAGTTTCAATCAGCATTTTCCTGATGGTTAAGGATGTGAACAATTTTTTAAGTGCTTACTAGTGATTTGTGTTTCTTCTTTTTAGACTATTCTGTTCAGTTTAATAGCCCATTTTTAAAATGATTTATTTGATATTTTGTTTTCTTAAGTTCTTTGCATTTTCTACTCCCCAATCTTCTATAAGATTAATAGCTGACAATGTTTTTCTCTTATTCTGTGGACTGTCTCTTCACTGATTTAAGAATTTCTTTTGTTATACTGAGGTTTTAGCTTCATGAGACCTCATTTGTTATTTGTTGGTCTTATTTCCTGTGCTACCAGGAGTCCTAATAAAATCATTTCCTGTGCTTATTGCAGCAAGGATTCTTCCTACTTCAGTGGTTTCAGTATAACAGGCCCATGTTGAGGTTCTTGATTCATTTGGAGTTGAGCTTCGTACAGAATGAGAGTTAAGGATCTAGATTTGTTTTTCTGTATGTTGAAATCCAGCTTTCACAGCACCAATTGTATTTATTTTACATGATGTGTATGTTTAGAATCTTTGTGAAAAGTCAGCTTGCTATTATTGCACAGATTTGTAACTGTGTGTTTGTTTATGTGCCAATAACATATTGTTTTGTAACAATGGCACTTAGTGCAAACTGAGATCATGTAACCCTTCCCCGATACTCTGGTACGCCTTTTGTCCAGGATGGCATTGACTGCCCTTGGTCCCTTATAAACATATGTTGTTGGTTTATCCCTTTGTTTCTTTTGGAAACAACTCTTTACAATGTAAGACTTAGAATTTTTGGTCTTCCTGTTTCATTTTCCCCGGTTTGGGGATTACAGTAATGAGTTACTTTGTCTTGGTTGTATGTTTCAATTATTTCCAGAGTTTAAACAAATGGTTGTAATTCAAGCTTAGCCATACTCCACAAAACAATTGTGCCATTGGGTGTGGCTGGAGAGATGGCTCAGAGTTTAAGAGCACTTCTTGCTCTTCTACAGGATCAGACGTTGTTTCCCTGCACCATCATGGAGTTCACACTATCTATGACTCCAGTTCTAGGGATCCAGAGCCCTCTTCTGGACTCTATGAGGACCAGGCACACATGTGATACACATGCATACTTGTAAGCAGAAAATCAACATACATAAAGTAAATTTTAAAAAATTCAAAATATAACATGAAATTTGTAGAGAACAAACAGTGAGTGGAATTGTTGACTTTAAATTGCCTTAAATATGTCACATTATATAACTAGTGGAAAGAAAATTTGATAGAGCAACAGAAAAATTTTGCTTCAGATTTAAAGATGTAAAAAGTGCTGTTGATATTTATACAGCACAGTTATTAAAGCAAACATAAATAACTCCAGGAGACCTTACATATTGAAACCTTGGAAGTCTCTGTGATTAACACTTTCTTTAGATATGTGAGGTAAATTCTATCAGAAAAATAATTAATAACCCTCTATCCCTGAAGTCATAAATATTGCTGATTATCAATTGGATTTTATTCTGTTAAACAGTGAGAATAAAAGTGGATATTAAACTGATGTTTGGATTTAATAGTGTAGGCAGTAGAGGACTATTTCTCCAGACTGTATGCAGTGCATATATTGTATGGCCCTGCTGACCTCAACAATTGGAATCTAGAGAAAACAATTTCCATCATTCTGTCTTTAATATGCCTGAAGTCTTATAATCTCCTTTTAAAGATTCAACTCTCTATGAAAATTAATGTGATTTTTCTCAATAGATGAGGCATGTACTTTTGCATAAATTAACTATGGGTAACTAAGTCATTGTCACAAGCCTTTGTGCAGTAGCACTTCTGTGAGAAGCAGAATCATCAAGAATCAAACATACAATGATTTTGTTGCTAAGTCAAAGGATGGAAAGGAGGTTCATATTTAATTCTGACAGTTATGATTCCTTTCAGTAAGGTTTCAGTAAGATTCCAATTGTTGAGGTCAGCAGGGCCATACAATATATGCACTGCATACAGTCTGGAGAAATAGTCCTCTACTGCCTACACTATTAAAGTGGAAATAGGAAAAGCGCACTTAAAAATTTTGGGTGAAAGCATATGCATTTAGAGCAAACAATTGCTAGAACTTATGATTTTATTTTTTATTTTATTCACAAATAAGAATACTTCATCCAATTAATTTATTTTGTATATAGCATTTTGGGGTTGGTGATAATAAATGGTAGTAAAGAAAGAGATAGGAGAAAATTCATAAATTTACTGATGTTCATATTTAATCAGTGGAAAATTACTTTTAATGAAAAGAATAGAAACACTAAAATTAAGGATTCCATTTTGACATAATTCCTCATTTCACAAGACAGAATGGAAAAAGTTCTCATCTGGCACCTGCAGAAGCTGGTTATAACATTTAGAATGTCACTTAAGAAATGGGAAATTTCCATTTATATAAAATCTTTATAACCTGCTGAAGAAGCTTGAAAATGTCAATTTCATGCAGTACATCTGGGAATATTCTGTCTAGGGCATAACACCAGGCCTGTCACATAGCCATTATAACTGATCTGTGTAAATAGTGACTTAAACTTTCAGGAGATGTATTGCCTGTTAAGGCAGGAGTTGCTTGGGCAGATGGGACGAGTCACAGGGCCAAGATTGCCTTGGATGGGCTAAAGTCCCTGGGTAGTTATTGCCTCAGGGAATGGTGACATAAAATTTCAAGTAAAATGAATTTTTAAAATAGATAAAATGGCATGGGAAGTACAAACATAATTTCTTTTATTTTAACTTGTTCCAAATGATATTCTCAGTTCTTTAATTCCCCACTACTTAAAGCAAAAGAGCACCCTCATATCTTTTCCTTGGGAATTTAACTTGTAACGAGATAGAATTATTTGGTGCAGCATAGCATGCCAGGAGATACACCTTTAAGCCAAAGCTTGAAACCAAGAAGTGCATGGTCCTCCTGGCAAGCAGACCCTACCTTCTACAAGCATCATTTGGCTGAACTGTCCTTTGTTCTGACACACATGCTTTGGTCAGTGGAGAATATAGTGCATTAGACATAATGTTGTATTAGTTCCTGAAATATAAGGAAACAGAAAATAATGGAAAAGAAAACATTTAGAGAGAACTGTTATTAGATACTTGTTTTTTGGCACTAATGCGTTAGTATTGTTGGGTGAGAGACAGTGAGATTGGGGGCTGACAGGCAGAACTGGCTAATGATAGCAATTATATATGGTTATTCTATGTGATATATAACTATAGTTATATGGATGTGGTCATGGCTGTGCCAGATAACATCTTCTGCTGTACTTCAGACCTGAAGGGAAGGATGGTTCCCTGGATATCTTAGTGTGGCTTCAATGTCGACACTCTTCCTTTGGATTTAATTGGGAATTCTTCCAATTATGGTAGTTACCTTACTTAAGGAGAAACAGGAATGCTACATCCGTTGACATGCTTGAAATAGACATATCGATATGCATATGCAAAACATTTCTTGGGGCAGACATAGAGGTCACATTGTGCTTTTTAAGAGATATTCTGTGTGGTTTTAGGGATGGAATTCAGAAGCTTTCCCATTCTAGGAGAGCATTCTAACATACAGTTACATCCTCACACATTAAAAAAATATTTTTAGACAGGAGCTTTCAAAGACTCCCAGGCTAGCCTCAAACTCATGATTTGATGGCATCAATGTTTCAAATATGTGGTAAAACAGCTTTTGTACACATTTATTATACAGCTTAAATTTCTGATTTTTAGCAGTTTTTTGGGTTCATTGCATATATATATTAATTATACTTTTCACTCTTTATGTATAATTTATTGATACTGTGCTTCATTGAAGGACTGGATACTCTGTTCTTGGAAAACATATGCCTGTTTAGGAAGAAAACAGTTCCTTTATAAAATAGACATTAAACTTTCCCCCATACATAATTAAGGTTTCAAGATAATAAAATTGCTATTGTTTTCCAAAGAAAAGATTTATTTAGTCTGTAAGGAAAAAGCAACATGTAGAGATTAAGAGGCTTCTCCTTCTCAGAAGTATCAACAAGTCACTAAAGTGCTGGTCCCAGATCCACTATGCTTCTCCAAGAAAATATAACCTACCTTGGAACAAGGGTAGAATTGCTCAGTATGCCACGCTCAGCATCTGACACTAGCACCCACCAGATAATGTGACCCTTAGTGAATGCTAACAAAATGACCTCATACAGAGACCAAATGAGGATTTTTATCTCAAATGATGTAATCGAAACGAAGTAACACAATGTCCAGACAAGCTTAGAGATGACTGTACTTTGAGGCTTGATTAATTTGCACATTATGATTTGAGCAGTTAATAGAAGGACTTATGTCAGTTTGCTAGGCAGTTTTACAGCTGTGAAAGTTAGACCTGTGTTGTTCTTTATCCCATGGGAATTCTTTGCCTAAATGAATTCTTTGTTCCTTTTTTGAAGAATGGAGGACTTAACAAATTTCTTTCTGAGGTTTGAAATGCAGCATGTTGTTACTCTTACTTTGATGGTCACAAAGTATATCTAGTAACAAGTTGCTCATATTCAGTATATACATAGTATAATATGCACTTTATCAATTTTAGTGAACACTAATAATGTATCAGGGACATACTTCTGGTGGCACAAAGACAATTTTGCAAGTTTTTCCTAATCTACATTAATGTACTGTGTGACTAAGATCTTTATCCTATACCAGAAATCAGTTGGATTTTCAAGTTTTTTCCTTTTTCTTTTTTGAAGATAGATTCTTTTATCATACATTACATCCTTACTATAGCTTCCTCTCCCTCTCCTCCTCTCAGTTCCTCTTTCTCTCTCCTCCCCACCCCTCCCCTCCAAATCCACTCCCTTTCTAAATCTCAGTAGAAAAGAACTGGCTCCTGCGAGATAAAAATCAAACATGACAAAATGAAATATAAGAAGATGAAGAAAAACTATTGTATTGAACACAGCAACTCACCAACAGGATAAGTGTTCTAAAGAGCAATCAAATGAGTCAGAGACCCACAGTCAGGAGTCCCACAAAAATACTAAGTTAATAGCTGTAATATATATGCGGAGAACTTGTAGAACCCAATAGCCCCTGTGCTTACTGCTTCAATCTGAACTCATATGTGCCTGCCTAGTTGATTTCAGTGGGTCTTGATTTTTCTGCTGTCTTCCAGGCCCTCTGACTCTTACACTCTTTTGCCTCCTCTTCCTTCAAGTTTCCTGAGCTCAGAAGAGAGGGATTTGATGGAGACCTCCAACTTTGACTCTCTTTTTCATATAATGTCTGGCTGTGGATCTCTGCATCTGCTCTAGGAGGAAGCCTATCTGATTATGACTAATACACCCCTGATCGATGAGTGAAGCAGAATGGTATGATGTTTTTCTTTTAAACCAGCAGTATTTTGCTTTACCCTGTGTCTATGAACTATGTCGTATCTGGTTCTTGGTTACCCAAGTAATGTTAGCATAATAAGTTCCTTCTCATGGAGTGGTCTTAGGCATCAGTTGTGGTAGCATAGATCTTTCTTTGGGTATATGCAGAGGTAAATTTGGGTCTCGAGGTAGATCAATTCCCATCTTTCTGAGGAACTTTCATGTTGATTTCCATAGTGACCGTAAAAGTTTGCACTCCCACATGGAAGAATGTTCTCCTTGCTCAGTATCTTTCACAGCATGAGTTGTCACTTAATGTTTTTCATCTTAGATATAATTGACAGGTATAAGATGGAATCTCAAATTAGTTTTGATTTACATTTGCCTGATGGCTAAGGATGTTGAACATTTCTTTGTTTCTCAGACATTTGAGGTACCTCTATTGACAATTCTTTGTTAGGATCTGAACCCCATTTTAAAATTGGATTATTTGGTTTCTTAAGAACTGGTTTCTTGAGTTTCTTATATATTTTGAATATTGGGCCTCTATTTAATATAGAATTGGTAAAGATCTTTTCCAGTTCTGTAGATGGTCACTTTGTCTGATTGACAGTGTACTTTGCCTTACAGAAGCTTTTCAGTTTCATTAGGTCCCATTTATTAATTGTTAATATTGGTGCCTTGCTATTGGTGTTCTGTTCATCTCCTGTGTCAATGTGTTCAAGGCTATTCCCTCAATTTTTCTTCTATCAAGTTCAGTGTATCTGGTTTTGTGTTGAACCATTTTATCCATTTGGACTTGAGTTTTGTTCAGAGTAATAAATATGGACCTATTTGCCTTCTTCTACACGCAGACATCTAGTTTGGCCAGCAGTACTTTTTGAAGATGTTGACTTTTTTCTAGTGTGTAGGTCTGGCTTGTTTTACAAAAATCATTTATATGTGCTTTGATTTATGTCTGGGTCTTCAGTTTGATTGAGTAACATGTCTGTCTTTAATGTCAATACCATATAGTTTTCATTACTATAGCTCTGTAGTACAGCTTGAAATCAGGGATACTATGACTCTCACAGTTCTTTTATTGTTCAGGATTGTTTTAGCTATCCTGAATTTTCTTTTATTTTCTATATAAAGCTGACAACTGTCCTTTTAAAGTCTGTGAAGAATTCTGTTGGAATTAATGTTGAGGATTGCACTGTATCTGTAGATTGCTTTTGGTAGGATGGCATTTTAACTATGTTAATTCTATTTTTTCCATAAGCATGGGAGATCTTCCCATCTTCTGATACCTCATTCAGTTACTTTTTCAATGTCTTGAAGTTAGTATCTTACAAGACTTTACTTGCTTGGTTAGAGTTACCCCAGCATATTTTATGTTATTTGTTGCTATTTTAAGAGGTCCTCTTTTCCTGATGTCTTTTTTTAGTATCATTGTAACATTTATATAGGAGGGCTACTGATTTTTTTTTTAGTTAATATTGTATCCAGCCACTTTGCTGAAAGTTTTTATCAGCTGGGAGGTTCCCTGGTGGATTTTTTAGGGTCATTTATATATACTATCATATCAGCTGTAAATAAAGACATTTTCCTTCTTCCTCTCTAATTTATATCCCATTCATCTCCTTAAGTTTTCTTACTGCTCAAGATAAAACTTAAAGTTTCATGTTAAATAGATATGGAGAAAGTGGACGATGTTGTCTTGGTCCTGAGTTTAGTGTAATTTCTTTGTGTTTCTTTCCATTTAATTTGTTGTTGGCTATAGGCTTGCTGTAAATTGTCTTTATTATGTTTAGGTATGTCCCTCTTATCCCTGTATTCCCCTTTATCCATGCTGGAATTGTTTACTGGCTTCATACTGTGAAGGTCTTGTGCAATCAAAAACAGAAACTGTGAGTTGATGTTCAAATCAGTCATGTCATATATAGAAGACAGCAATTGAATGCTCTCTTTCACATCTTTAGACTCTTGCATTATTTCTACCCACATCTCTGAGACAGTCCTTGAGCCTTGAATTAGGGGAGGACTTTGATATAGATGAAAATTTTATTGCTGAGCATTTATAGTAACTAAATTTAAACAGCTTTGAGTCTCTGCATAACTACTACAATATGGGAAAAAGAAGATTCTTGGCCTAAGGTTATAAGTATATATCTACGAGTACAAATATAAATGTTAAGATGATAACTTGCTAATATGAGTCTTTACTAAAGCATTAAGAGTAGAGTCTCTCTTAGGGCCTGTACTGGCTGGTTTTATGTATCATCTTGACACAAGCTAGAGTCATCAGAGAGGGAGGAGACTCAGCTGAGGAAGTACCTTGATGAGATCCAGCTGTAATGCAATATCTCCTTTAGTGATCAGTATGGGAGGGCAAATTCCCCAGTGACACACTTCCTGCAACAAGGCCACACCTAGCCCAACAAGGCCACACATAACCCAACAAGGCCACACATAACCCAACAAGGCCACACCTATCCCAACAAGGCCACACCTACTAATCCCTATAAAGAAGCACCACCCTCTAATGACAAAGCATTCAAATATATATGCTTCTGGGTGCCATTCTTATTGAAACCACTACAGACTAAATATATCTTTTCTCCCCTAGCTGCTCACATAGCACCTCCCTGCTCTCTGGAAGCTAGGTAGAAGGGTGCATCCTCCTCCTTGGTTTGGGATTGATTTTTCTATGTTCTACAACTGAAGTGCTTAGTGTTTTCAGTATAGGGTCTTTGATTGGCCTGTGCTGTCTGTCATGGGTGCCTCAGGAGTCCCATTGACAAATAACTTATAGGGAGTTATTCCCTGTCTAAAACTTAGATTTTCATGAAATAACCCATGACTTCTGGAAGCAGTAGTCTATTCATGCATAGTATCTCTGATCACACCTGTGTGTGTGTGTGTGTGTGTGTGTGTGTGTGTGTGTGTGTATGTATGTAATTAACTTAAAATCTAGTAAATTTCCATAAGGCTTAACCATACATCCTTACTTTTGAGTTTGCTTCAACAGCACATATACTAAAATTAGACAGATGCAAATATTAGCATGTCCCATGTACAAATTCGTTTTTAAATTTGATTAATAAACAGCCATCAATTATCTCATTGAATTACATTATGTCCAGAATGATAAAACATCAATAAATAAAAATGAATAAATAACTAAATAAATAACAATGGCTGTGACTGATCTCAGGAGTCTGAAAGGGGTAGGGTTGCTACTGGAGAAGAATTATGACTGGGAACCTACAAGAATTCAGATGTGGGGGCAAGTGTTTTCTGAGTAAAACTTGCTTAGCAATTAATAAGTGACACAAGAGAGAATTGCCATGTTTCTGTGATTAGTTTGCTGTTTTGATCACATGTCTCTGATGTTTCTGACTCAGCAGTTATGACATGCAATGCTGTTCACCTCATGGCTGCCAACAAGAAAACAAGAATGGGAGGGATAGAGAAAATACCTGGTTAGTTTAGAAGTTCAGGAACAAAACATCAGCAATAATTATTTTTCATGATGCCTCATGTCTTGAAATTTTCAACTTCTTAATATTGCTACTGGTTCAAAACTACATCTATAGCACAAGAACAACCAGAGAAGATTTCAAATCCAAATCTTCAATCTATTTACTTAGTGTCCTAGTTATATTTCTGTTATGATAAGATGCTCTGAATAAGCAAGTTTACTATAAAAAGGAGTTTATTTCACTTTTACAATTCCAGTTTATAGTCTACCCTTGTAGGAAAGTCAAGGCAAGTACTTTAACTAGCTAGTCACATACATTGATAGTCAAGAACCAAAGAAATTGAATAGCATGCATTCTGACTTGCTTGTTTTCGTGAGCTAGATTTTTCCTACTTTTGCACAGGTCAGGACTCCCTACCTAGGGAGGAGTACTTCTCACAGTGGATTGGGTATTCCCACATCAGCTAAGCAAAGACAATTTCTTTTAGATATAACCATAGGTCAACCACAATATAGGCAATCTCTCACCGAAACCTCCTGACTCTAGGTTCTAACAATTTGACAATTAAAGATAACCATCACATATAAGTTCATTTTCAACAATTTGAATAAAATGAAATGGCTTCTTTTGGCCACAGCATAAAATGCATTATTAGTGTTTACAGTTGGGTCATCTCTTTCATTTCCTATCTCAGTAATAATCATGGTGTCAAATGTCTTCATAATTAGAATTTTTATTTTATTTAACTGGCTGCATCTTGTGACATCTAAGCTCCAAGAATAACTTTATGGGGAAAACAAGTATTAACAGCCCTAATGTTAATACTTGTAATTTTGGAGAACTGCCCTAATGTTTAACCAAATAAGATGTTTTATTAGGATGTGTGTCTTTACAGCTTCTTTTTAACAGCTATAATAAACTCTCTCAAAGCAATATGCTACAAGGGATCAAATAGCTATCCTCAATTAGAGCTGTTCCTTATTAACCATAGTCAGAAAAGGAGTAAGAAATAAATAAGCATGTGTCCTATATGTCCTTTGGCAGACTTAGAATGTAATGTGTCAAGGTGATATGTAGCTTTAAACCAAATTAGAAGCCCTAGGAAGTACTGAAACTCCTTAAAGCTATAGCAGAGGATCTGAAATGGAGATCAGGTTTCAGTTTGTGATGTCAATGCCTCCCATGGGCTTTTCTTAGGGAGTATAATCAAAGCTGGAAAACAACACCAATGAAGTGCTAGGATATAACCAGTCTACTAGCAGAGAAGAGAGAAACAACATAGACCAAGTGTACTGATTTCACAGCCAACAAAATAGCAGCATGTTTTTAAGCAGCTGTTGTATAGCAGATGAAGTGGTGTTATAACATTCAATAGTGGCAGTAAATAGTTTCAACTATGACTTATTATAAAATAACCTTGTGTCCTGTGATATGACATGCAAATGTCGTGCAAGAGAATGATTCACAATCTTTACTGGGTATAATTACTCTTCTTGAGGGAGATCAAAAGGTCCAGTTAATTCCAGCACTGTTTCCTCTCCATCCATAATATTGAGTGTTGTTTCCATTATCTGTTTGCACTCTTGCATAGCATATATTCAAGCACTGCACTTGCTGATTTTCACTTGTACCTTACCATTTGGTCATCTACATATCTTTCTAGCTTCCTTTCTAATAATGCATCTGTGAATTCTTGAGTTTATCTCATGGCTAAATACTAGATTGCTGGGATAATTAAGTCAGTTTTTCAAGAACAAATAAGACATTTTTCAACTGTTCTGCCCTATTGTCTGATGCACAGAGGTGAAAGGCCTTTATTTTTAATCACATCTATGTCATCTTTGTTTTTTCTTTCTGTTGCCCCTCCCCCTCTTACATCATGAAGTCAGAATACTCAGGTTTTACTTAATGAAGACAAAGGTTAATTTAACTTGTAGATTTCTAGGAGTTTTTTTTTTTTTTTTTCTTCCATGAAATGTCAACTGTCAGCAGGGGAATAGACTACAATTGCCTCACTCTCCCTTTAACACTGAAAGGATTTCCAGTCTGTGGGTATGCATATGTGTTTTCTATATTATAGTGTTGCTTCTGATTCATTCTTTATCTTATTTTTCAGTTTCTTTTTCAAGACAGGGTTACTCTGTGTAGCCCTGGCTGTCCTGGAACTCACTCTTTAGATCAGGATGAAATCAAACTCAGAGATCTGTCTGCCTCTGCCTCCCAAGTACTGAGATTAAAGGTATGTACCAACACCACCCAGAATTTATGATTTATTCATAATCTAGCCTATTTCCATTATAAGAGAAGACAATTTTGTCATGAAAGATGGGTGGAAAATCCTTTGTTTTAGCACTCTTATCTCTATTTTATTTTTTATAAATATTTATTAAATTAGAAACAACCTTATTTTACATATAAATCCCACTTCCTTCTTACTCCTATCCTCCCATGCCCTCCACCGACCCCTCTCATCCTATCCCCCATCTACTCCCCTGGGAGGGTTTTTCATTATTCCACAGTTTGTTCTATAAGAGGCTTTGTACATTAATTTATATAAATTTGAATTTTTAACATCAAAAATACCACTGAAATTATTTTCCAGAATTATAATTAGAATAATGTGTTCTTAGCCTTTCCATGAGTCTCATGTGATGAATTCAACCATAATGAAGAACTTAAAATTTTAGAGTTTAAGACAGAAAATTACAATGGTAAATACTGATAGGGTTATGGAATAACGTCATGCAGTCTGTTTCATAATAGCTCAGAATATAAATCTAGTTAATCACTTTAATCATTTTCATAAAAGGCCTTCCTGTTTCCAACTAAATAAGTCACAGTGTTGACTGAAACCTAATATCAGTGTGGGCAGTCTAACTGAAGTATTTCATTTATGAAGGCTCTTTTTTTTCTATTTGCTTGGTAAGACAAGAAGCAAATAAAAGGGACTATGCTTACATATAGAGTTGAAAATGGCATACAAGAGTTCTTATTGGATCAGCACCAAACAGTGAATTATAAAATATGTTTCAAAAATCACATAGACCTGCAGAGCAGAAAGGGCATGGAATAGGGGGTTAGTGGGGGGCAGGGGAGGAGGGAAGGGAGAGGGAACTGGAATTGATATATAAAAGTAGCTTGTTTCTAATTTAAATGAAAAATCTGAAAAAAATCACATAGCATAACAAAACCTTCTATTATATAGATTTTTAAGAAATTGAAGCATATCAGCATTTAAGGTGGCAATAATGACCAAGCTGATGAAGTTAATACTACTCAGTTCTCTGAATTAGTTTAATTATAACACAAGTCATTTACCTATACTGTAATTGCATTAAGAGTTGAAACTCAATTCAATGCAAAGTAATAGAATGTGCTATACTAAACTATAATAACATGATCCAATACCATTTTTATTTTGTGGTCACTTTTGTTGTTGCATAATTATGTTGATAAAACTTTTACTTTAATAAACAAATTTTCTTAACTTGTAATCTAACACCAGTGTAAAATTTCTTAAGATTCTGTATCTTTGCATAGTGATTGTCTAACTCTGCAAACTTGACAATCCTTGCAATTTTTAAAATTTTGATGAGGACTCAATGTCAAAATCTTCTTGAAAGTGCAGCCATATTTCTTTTCTTGCAGTATTTGAGAAGAGCCAATAACTGTGTCATAAACATTTTATTGAACTGAAGCATGACAAGGTCTTTTCTTTATTGCTGGTTAACACTTTTCATATTTAATGTTTCTCCTGGATGTTGGCTTTTAGTCAGACTTCACTCTTATATATGTCTGTCTTTCAACCTTGATTAAAAAAACTAATGACTAATTATCTGTCATAATTAATATCTAAATGACATGAGGGACTTTCTGTAACCTGTTAACAGTCTCTTCTGAGGATGGTATTAACTGTGCAGTTTGTTTCACTGAGTTTAATGGATTAAAATATTTTTGATAATAAATGACATTTTCCTAAAGTGTCTCAAGATTTCTCTTGAACATATTTTCAGAACTATTAAAGGTACAATTATTTATATAACAGTCATCTTTATTTTTAGTTTGAATTCTTATTTGTAGGAAAACATTATGGAAAGATTCTCTTTCTTTCTGAGTCATAAATATTTAGAATGAATTCCACCATGTTAATGCAACTAAACAAAAATTCTTATTTCAAACATAATGTTAGGAAATTATTTTTTATCCCTTTAACTTTTACCTAGTTTCATTCTTAAATTACTTGCAATTCTTGAATTCTAAAATTTATAAGATATTTATTACTATTTGTTGTATCTCAGAAATAAACACATATACATGTATTCATTATTAATACATTGTATGAATGTTTACCTTCACTTTATTCTGTACTTTATGACTATCCTTTAGTGACAGTTCCTCAATGACTTTTTCACAGCTTGTTTATGATCTAATTCTGACCTGTTTTCCATCGGCTGAGGTTTCACAAGGCTCTGTGGACTAATTTCTAAGAATAAAATTACATATTTGTGACCCATCTCGCTACCTGGAAATATTGTAGGTGCTATAGTTCGATAAGAGATGAAGAAACACTCTAGCCCTGAGACATTTAAAATTCTTTTTTTGTTTTGTTTTGTTTTTCAGACAGGGTTTGTCTGTATTGTTTTGGAGGCGGTCCTGGAACTCACTCTGTAGACCAGACTGGCTGTGAACTCACAGAGATCCACTTGCCTTTGCCTCCTGAGTGCTGGGATTAAGGGCGTGTGCTACCAATGACCGGCTAAAATTTAAAATTCTTCATGTTCATATTTACAAAAAGATATACCTGTTTGTGTAAACATTAATTCTTTCTGAGAATGAGAATATATTGTAAAATCACCCCAAACTGTTCTTATCACCTGAGTATTGCTCAAGGTAAATGTACCACAGGAAGTATAGGTAGACCTTTATCTACCCATAGGTTAGGTGAGGAGTATTGGGTGCTTTGACAGTGGGTTACAATCATTCTCAGGAATGATTCACCTTTGTACACAGAAACACAGTTAAAATTCTAGTACAGCATGACAGCAATTTAATAAGCAAGATCTGATAACGCCAGCAAATTATGCCCAAACAAACATGGTGAATCCTGCCTATGAAATACTCAAATATTTGCATTGAGAGTGTTCTTCTGACCTAGGTAGTAGTATTTCTCCCACAGAAAACCCTTGCCACCATCATGCTTCTCAATCACTGGTTGTGATATTGCTTTATCCTGAGCTTCTTCTAGGTCCTCACGAGAACTTCATGATCTCCAAGCACAAGAGTCCCCTTCCCTATTCTTCCTCTCTGGATTTTTAGCTAATTCCAGTTTCTAATACTGAATATGATAACAGTAAAGATGTTTTCAGGAGAGATTTTTATGTCAGGTATAAACTTTTATGGTAAACTCACAATGATTATTAAGTCAGTGGAAGGTACATAAGAACATTACTGGTTGAATAAATTCTTCATATATATATATATATATATATATATATATATATATCACAATGCCGTTCAATAGGTAATCATGCCCATATACCTTATGCTATGTGTCTATCTATCCAGTATCAATGTGCTTTGGTAGATATTGTGGACCATGTACACAACAAAGTGGAAACACCTCTTGATTTCAGTATTTCTATGTTCAAATCAACTCATTACCAGAAGTGAGATCCCAGGACAAGTTATTTAACCTTGCATGGGTTTCATATGCTAAAAACTAAGGAAAACAATCATCATGAAACCCATCGTAATTTTTTCTCTTTTTGTGAGTCACAGATTACTGTGTGAAAATTGTCTATATATCTTTTTACATTATTCAAAATTTTAAGATATTGTGAAAAAAAGATTCCCCAAAATGATGAAAATCTTATTTTTTAAAAAAGTGAGAATGTAACTGATTTAAGTTGAAACAGAATAAACAGAGATGTCTGTTCCTGCTTCTAATGACTTGGTTATAGACAGGCAGTTTGGACTCTGCTACTATAAAAAAAATACCACCCCCCCCAAAAAAAAACAAAAAGACACTGGTGGGTCTTGTGTATACCCGATATCCCTATTGTGACTAATTAATAATGGAGTTTTAGAAAAAATAGATTAAGCTCCAAGGAAAAAAATAACATCAGGAGACAGTCCACAGAGAAAAAAAAGTGTTAATGAACATATGAACTCAGATTTTGCTAAAAGAACTTTTATAAAGTACAGGAACTTAAACAGTAATATTAAGATGGGTATAGGACATACAGTCATCATAAAGTGTGTCATAGGAAATGACAAGTTTTTTGTAGTCTTCCCTTGTCAAAAGAAAGCTAGTCTCAGGAAGATGACTAAATTAATATCAAACTCAACTGATGAAGATAACTTTAAATACCTCACTAGGGGACTTGAACTAGTTAATTATAAGAGATTATTTCCTCAGCAAACTTTATATATTAAGATGCCTAGTTGATCGCAAAGGAATTTAAAAATAACCCACATAAAAGGCACAAATGATGGCAATTTAGAAATGTAAATCTAATTGCAAAACCACATAGGTTTGTAAATCCAAGAGTATTTTGGGGCTCTTTTGTTCCTTCTTTTTATGTATAACCTGCCACTTGTACTGAAGGACATTCTTGTTCATCCTGTGTAGGATGTATAATTACACAGATTAGTTCAGGTAAAAAAAAATATATGTAAGTTTAAGACCATAATCAGAACTTGATGTCACTTATAGTCAGTGTCTGATGAATACATTCCAATTAAATGTCAAAAATAGAATATACAGTTCTATTGCTAAAAATAGGACTTAAGTGAAATAATTATCTTTTAATTAAGGACATAAGTAGTTATCATTCTTCATGTTCTTAATGGTTAACTAATTCATGTGATAATTATTTCTTGAAACTTTGGGAGGTGTTTGGGTTTTATTGTAAATAATACCCTGTTAGAAATAAATAATGTATTTTGTCGTCTTTCAGTATTAGCTTTAAACCCATTAATTTTGACATGCTTTGTGTTATATCTACATCTCTATTAATGAAAATACATTTCCTCTCTAGAGAAATTCCTTAATTTTCATCTCCTATAATCTGAACCTTATAAGGTAGTCTTCAATCTCATTATCAGAGAAGGGCATTTAAGGTAGCCTCTCAACTATTGCTTATATTATCAGTTGGAGTCAACCTTGAAGATCTCTGGACATTTCCCTAGTGCCAGATTTCTCTAGAAACCTATAATGGTTCCCTCTGTTATGGTATCTCTTTTCTTACTCTCCTCTATTCTGCCCCTGACTCAATCTTCCTGCTCTCTCATGTCCTCCAGTCCCCTCCTCTTCTCCCCTTCTCTTTCTCTTAAGTCCCTCTCCCCTCCCCTATGCTCCCAATTAGAGCAGGAGATCTTGTCCCTTTCCCCTTCTCTGGGGGACCATATATGTCTTCTTAGGGTCCTCCTTGTTCCCTAGCTTCTCTGGCAGTGTAGATTGTAGGCTGGTCATCCTTTGCTCTATGTCTAAAATCCATATATGAGTGAGTACATACCATGTTTGTCTTTTTTTCTTTAAGTATTTGATGAAGTATGTTTATTTATTTATTGCATCAATATTTTTGTTAATTAATATCAATATTTATTGCTTCATGGAAAGGTAACAAAGCTATACTAATGGCTTACCCACAGAAATTTTTGAAGAAGGCAGTCTAATATCGTGCTTGTCTGAATTCTAAATCAGTTTATGACTATTGATTTCATCTGACATTAAAACAAGGCAGGAGGATCTAATTATGCCAAGTAGAATACTGAATTTTATGAGAACTTCTACATTTGAAAATTTCAATATCTTTATATTTTCTTAAATAGTATATACTTATACATAGAAACTGTGTATACCCTTTTGTGAGTATTTTAAATTAAGAGGAATGTAAAAATGAAGAAAATTTGTTTTTCAGAATGTTAGTACAATTGTTGATAACTACTTATAGTATTTTGATAAACTTTATCCTTCAGCATAAAATATTTCTTTATATGCATGTGTGCCTGCTGGCATAAGTTTATGTGCACCATGTGCATGTGGACGTCAGCAGATTTCAAAAGAATCTGTTGGCTCTCCTCGAACTGGAGTTACACACAGCCAGTTGTGAGCTGGGAACACAGCCTATATTGTCTTCAAGAGCAGAAATTGCTTTAATTCCTGAGTAATTTCTACACCCCACTACATTTTTCATTTCTATGTAACATTTTGAGTTATTATTGTCATCAGACTGCATATAACTGTGTATTGTCTTTCAATTAGCATGTTATTTTTAAGTATTTCCTACACTACTGCCTCCTCAAGTTACCATTTTTTAATAGAGTTGTGTTTCAATGTCTTTTATATTCAAATTTGAGAATTTACTCTATCCCAGTAAAGTACATGCCCTCCAAGTGAGTGTATCAAGTGGACAAACAAGTTCATAGACTATTGCAGTCTGCAAGGGCAAGGTCTAAGGAGAGTACATGTGATGTATCATCTTCTCCTAGATTTGAACTTCAGGCTTTAATATTACTAAGTGTCTGTGTTTGTTCTCTAATTTGAATGCCTTGTCAAATCTCCTGCCCTTGCTGATCCTGCAGCCAATCTTCCAAAACACACCTTCGAAAAAGACTTGATAACATCTCACTTTGGGATTTCCTCCTAGGCATTTTCTTGTAAATATATCTTGTTTCATATTTGTAAACTATTAAGACTGAAGGAAATTTGAGATCATGCCTGAGACAACCTGGTATGTAAAAACATAAGTAGCTTACAGGATGTACAATACATATTATTTTACATAAAGTACAATGAAATATACCATAAATTAGGAACTTTTATGACTCCAGAATTACTTTTTTCTTAAGGTTGATTTTACTTTTATGTATTTGTTGATTCTATATTAATGTTAAAAGTGATTTGGTATTGTTTTTGGAATACTTTGAAGAGATGGAATCAGTCAATTACTCTGAGTAATTTATCCATCCATGGATATTTGTCTTTCCATTTATTTTTTCTTTGATTTCTTTCATCAATATGTTGCTTTTTCTTTCAGTGTGCAAGTGTTTTATGCCCTGGTTAAATTCAATCCCATGTATTCTCATTTGTGATATTAAAAATATAATTGTTTCATTTGTTTTCTGTGTAGTTCATTACTCATAAAAATATAAGAACCTAGTTTTACATGTCAATCACATTCAATTTTATTTCCCAGTTTGGTAGCTTTTTATCTCTCTTCATGCATGATTGCTCTGACTGTACTTTACCTAATATGTTGAATATAACTGAGTGAATGGGAAGTCTTGTTCATGGATTGAAAGGTAAGTCACATTATTGTAATTGACGATGATGCTAGGTATTGATTTATTATGTATGGCTTTTCATTTATATAAAATAAGAACTGAAATCAGAATTTTGACAAAAACTACATTCTTATAATAATTCCAATATGATTCCCAATATCCAATACATGAAAACAATCCTCATGTATGTATGTATGTATGTATGTATGTATATATGTATGTATGCATGTATGTATGTGTGAATATGGTGAATGTATAAAGAAAATTTGTCATTTATAGACAATGAATTATCATTTGGCTTCAAAGATGGAATTCCTGCTTGTTTTTTTTTTTTTTTGATGCCATAGATAAAATTGGAAGGCAATGTGCTAAGTGAAATAGACTGTCACAGGACAGACACTGTGTGGCTCCTCTATAATAGGTTCCTAAAACTGTCAAACTGGCAAGATGCAATATATATATAGTGCCCATAGATAATGTAACACTGCATAGTTAAATAATTAAAAGGGAAAAAATTCTCACATTGCATTCTTTTGTTCTCCATTTTTAAAATTTAAAGACATGATTGTTTTACATGTCAATCCCAGTTCCCTCTCTCTCCCCTACTCCTCTGCACCCCCTGCAACTAACACCCTACCTATCCCACACCATTTCTGCTCCCCAGGGAGAGTGAGGCCTTCCATATGGGTCTTCAGAGTCTGTCATATCCTTTGAGATAGGGCCTAGGCCCTGCCCTGTGTGTCTAGGCTGAGAGAGTATCCCTGTATATGAAATGTGCTTCCAAAATCCATTCCTATGCTAGAGATAAGTACTGATCTACTACAAGAGACCCCATGGATTTCCCAGGCCTCCTCACTGACGCCCACATTCATGGGTTCTGGATCAGTTCCATGCTGTTTTCTCAGTGATCAGTCTGGTGTCCATTAACTCCTTCTTGTTCAGGTGAGCTGTTTCTGTGTGTTTCACCAGCCTGGTCTTGACCTGTTTGCTCATCACTCCTCCTTTTCTGCAACTGGATTCCAGATTTCAGCTCAGTGTTTAGCTGTGGGTATCTGCATCTATTTCCATCAGCTACTGGATGAAGGCTCTAGGATGGCATATAATTAGTCATCAATCTCAGCATTCCTATAAAAATAATTCACAAGCTACACAAGAGTTCAAGGAAACCCCTCCTTGAAGAGTGCAGAAGATTTTACTCAATTGAACTGGTTATGTTGAACATGCACAGATTTCTTTGTATACAATTGTACTTCAAAATTTATTTGGGAGCCATGGTTCCCTTTTATTACTCCACATTTAAATTCCATCTCCATTTGTTTGATTAGGCAGTATTCCATTATCCTTTCCATGCATCTGTGACTTAATATTCAGGAAACATATGCATTTCTTTAACGCTTTAACTGTATTTTTATTTAAATTCTTTAATTATTACTTATATGTACATATCCACCTCCCATTTCCTCACCCTTCCATCCTCCCATGTTTCCCACCCCCCAACCTATCCCCCAACTCTTCCTCAGGGATAGTGAGGTCCTACACCAGGGACATTCAGTGTCTGTCATACAGTTTGGGGGAGGGCCTAGGCCCACCTTGCTGTATCTGGGCTGAAATAGTATCCCTCCATAGGGAATGGGCTCCCAAAGTCCACTTATGCTCTAGGGTTAAAGACTGGCTCCACTGTTAGAAGTCCCATAGACTGCCTTGGCTTCCTAGCTCGCACCCACATTCAGAGGGTTTGGTTCTATCCAATGCTGTTTCCCCAGATTTATGACTAGGGTCTCCATGCTCTCACTAGGTCAGGTCAACTGTTTCTGCGGGTTTCTGCAGCACCTTCTTGGCTCCTTTGCTCATCCCTCCTCCCTCTCCACAACTGGATTCCAGGAGTATGGTTCAGTGCTTAGCTGTGGGTGCCTGTTTCTGCTTCGAACAGCTACTGGATGAAGGCTCTAGGAATAGTAACCAAGGTAGACATCAATCTCATTATAGGGGAAGGTCATCAATGGTATTTTCTCCCCCACTGCTTGGATTCTTAGTTGGGGTCATCCCTGTGGATCCACTAACATTTCCCCTGTGCCAGACTTCTCTCCATACTTGTACTATCTCCGTCTATCAAGGCATCTGCTTTCTTGCCTTCCTCTATTCCTCCCCTGTCTCAGTCCTCCTGTTCTCCTCCCCCTCCCCTTCTCCCTTTCCCACCTCCTTCCTCTGCACCCCCCAGCTCCCACTTTGTTCTGGGGTTCTTGTCCCCCTCCTCTTCTTCGAGAGACTATGCAATCTTCCCTTGGGGTCATCCTTGTTTCCTAGCACCTCTGGCAGTGTGGATTGTAGATTGGTAATCCTTTGTTCTAAGTCTAAAAATCATATATGAGTGAGTACATACCATATTTATCTTTTTGTGACTGGGTTACCTCACTCAGGATGGTTTCTTCTAGTTCCATCCATTTGCCTGCGAATTTCAAGATTCCATTGCTTTATTTTCTGCTGAATAGTACATTGTGTAAATGTGCTGCATTTTCTTCAGTTGACAGGCATCTAGGTTGCTTCCAGCTTCTGCCTATTACAAATAATGCTGCTATGAACATAGTTGAACAGATGTCTTTATTGTATGGATGTGCATTCTTTGGGTATATGCCCAAGAGAGGAATTGCTGGATCTTGAGGTAGACTGATTCCCATTTTCCTGACAAACTGTCATACTGATTTCCAAAGTGGTTGTACAAGTTTGCACTCCCACCAGCAATGGAGGAGTATTCCTCTTTCTCCACATCCTCTCCAGCATAGACTGTATTGGTGTTATTGATTTTAGCCATTCTGACAGGAGTAAAATAGTATCTCAGAGAATAAACTGTGTTTTTAAAAAAATATAGTTCTTCACAGAAGAAAGAAAACTGACCTCCATATGGGACTCATAAATTGGTTACCTCCACATTATTCTATCTATCCTTTTATTTTCCTTAATCTTGTGCCACACCTGACATACTGTTATCACTACCGGGACTTTTGTAACTGATAATGCTCCAGCTTCTACTTTCAGAGCTGAATTGATGAACACACATCTGAAAGGAGTCATGAATAATATTGGTCATGCCTAGTCTAAACGCTTCACAAGTTACACAGAAACAGGCTCACACTTGAAAAAATTTAAGACCTGATTTGCTCTAACCTTTCAGGACATTGCACTTGTTTTAAATCTCAAAATGCAGAAATTTATTAGGAGTTTGATGTGCAAGTGATGGTGTGCTTAATATTTTATATGAGTATAGTGGCCTCTACTGCTCCCTGGACCAACATAAAAACAAAAAGTTTCATCTCATTGGAGCTGTTGAAACACAAATATTTTAATAAATAAGAATTATGGGGCAATAAAATTTATCATTATGTGAGGAATTGGGATAGCACTAAATGTCTTTGGAAACTCAAATTATTATTTTACTCTTTCTGTTTATTTTCTATTTCATTCTACAATTGTAATGGACTTCTAGTTATTTCTTACAGAGGTTCTAAAATTAAAATCACCTTTAAATACCCTTTCCTATGACATTATTTCAGGAATAAATCTCAAGAATAATTTCTAATTCCTAACTAGAAGACCTACACATTGTATAGGAATTTACAAATATCACCTGTTATGTTGACCTCGATTCCTACTCCCTGTACCCTTTCACAAATGCTAGCAGATGCTGGCATTACCTTGGCCAAAGCTCTTTGGCACTGACCTCCAGTGTAAAATAGAATTCTTCATTACCTTACTCTGTGATTTGCTTGAGGAAGCCCTGTGACCTCATGAGCCTCGTTATTCCTGAGTCATATTGGAAATACCAAATGTGTTTCTACTACGTGAGGGCAGAGCATTAACAATGCTCTTTTGCTCTGTTGCCTTTCAAGAGTGATGATTCACCATCAGTACCACACTAGCTTCTAGATTTCACCAATGGTATTCTGTTTGAGCCAGCATACTATATGTTCTCATTTTTCCTTTCTTATATAAGAAGGAAAACCTACCATTATTTACATCCTTGGAATAGAGTGAGCTTCTGAGGAAACTCAAATAAAAACCTTTTCTCCCATCCAAGCCACATTAATATGGAAACCATGACAATGAACTAATGAAGTAGATGGTCTGATGCTGCTGAATGCACATTGATTCATTCTGAATAATTAGACAATTCACAAATATTCTAATCCAATATTGGCTTGTAGAAAAATCTAATAGCCAATAAATTCACCTGCTCTTTGACTAATGTACTTAAATTTTTCAATTTGGGTGGGAATAAATGCAACTAGTACGAAGTTAGTAGTAGATCATATTTGTTTGCTGTCTTTAAATATATGTTCCACACATCTAATTCCTTAGCACAGTGAAATTTTTATTATTCATAATATTTTGAAAGAAGAAACAGAAGGATCTTGCAATTAAATAACATGCCTAAGGTGAAAATCTGCAAGTACTGGAGATGGAATTATAACCAAAGTTCCTGAGGGGCCACAATCCTAAACATTATGCCCTGAATGATAGTGAGGGCTTTATTTCTAGGCATGGGTTAAAGGTATGCTATGGGTACTTTAGATTGCCCTTAAAAACATTTCTTAAATCTATCATTAAATAACAGTGGACCTACAAATACACTCTTGTTTTTCTAAGCCATCTTGGTGAGAAGATACATTAACCATGAACCAGTATCTTCTCCTGTCTGTTTGCAAAGGCATAAGGTCCTGAATAAATGCAATTTCTGTTAGATTTGCTTCCAGGAACTTGGCTATGATTCTTCTTCTGTATCTTCAATATCTTCCACTGAAGATATTGATGAAATAATTATCTTTAAGCATGGCTCATTTTCTCAGTATAGTCTAATAACTTTTCCATAGGTAAACCTAAAAACTCAAAGAAGTCTTGCTAAAACAGAATCCAAATACCACAAAGAGGGTGAGCATTTGAAAAAAGACAGAAATCATGAGTTTTTCTTTGTTCTCAACTTTGCAATGTAATAAATGGGTATGCTTTGCTACTGTCTTGAGTGGCAGAGTAACAACTTAGACTTTCCCCCAAGTGAAACAGGCAGTCATTGGAGGAATAGGCATGAAGTGAGGTCCATATAGTATGATGCCATATTTCAATGGCATAACTTTGGGGGCCAGCAGTACTCTCTGAGAAGATGAAATGATTTTCTAACAGTAGGGTGGAACGAAGATGTTTATTTCTAGGCATTTTTCTCAGATGTATCAGGACTTGCTGCGAGTAGATATTGGTGTAGGGGAGGGGAGCCTATGAGGATACCAAAACGGCAGTGCTGAGGTACCATGGGAGATGGAAATTCCAAGGTCAAATGGATCTGGTAAAGAGCTGACTCTGGGTGGATTATTTTCCTTTTAAATTTCAAGTGCTTTCTCTAGAAACTCATACATCTGGAATAAAAACACACACATATTGGCTTTTCCCATTGTATGACTTAAACATAGAACTCTTGGTAGTTTCTTAAACATAGAACTTACATTCTGTACCTTTCACTACAACACCAGTGATGCCCAGTACATTATTTTATAATTTTTAGGGGGAGAAGAAGTAAACAAACTCAATCTGGAAACTCTTCAACTCTCTACATGAGATAATATCTATTTTCCCAGCAGTTTCTTCAAAAAATAGCCACAAATGCTACATGCTTGCACAGCTCCAAGGATTGACTTAACTACAGCTGTGAAGGAATGAATATATATATTTTGGTGGGCTGGGCTCTCAGGTGGTGAAACTACATAAGCCCTTGAAGCTTAGTGCATTTGCTATATACAGTTGATAAGGATGTGGGTGGGTAGGGTAGGAGGAGGCAAATTCAGCTAACCTCATAGAAGAGTCTCTGTAAGGGAGCAGCCTTCAGGCCATAATCTCTGGGGAGGGAAAACTATCTCAGACATGTGCTGCAGTCACTATCAACACCTGCAGTTAGCAGAGGAAGACTGCTATCCCTCTGCCCCTCATCCAGGAAAGGCTTTGCCACATCATGTGTCTGAAGCATTGGGTCTTTGACATGCCCGTGCCCATGTCAAATGATACACATCCATTCATGGCTTCACTTGCTTCCTACACACACAGCAAAGTTTTCTGTGTATGAATCCCCTTGACAGGCATTTACTCTACACCCATCATGTGATTTGAAATCAACACTCACATCTCTTTTCCCCTAGCTGAGAGATGCTAATTATTAATTTTTTAGAGAGGAAATCTTACTCATTCTTATGGATCAAATAGATGAATGTAGGCTGACATTGCTTGCTCACAGAGAGCCATTCTGGCATCTTTAAAAAGAAATGGGCCAAATGAAACCTTAAGCTTCTCATTTTGACAGGCTTAAAACCCAGCATGTAAATATGGTCCCTGAGAGGAGCAGAGACACGCTTACAAACAGATGTTTTCACAGGTAAATCATTGATTTTTAACCTTGAGGAGATAATAAAGCAATGTCAACTTCTTTTTATCAGCAAGAGAGGGAAGTCATCCATCACCCCTAGGGGCTTATGATGCTTATAAATGAATAGTGGTGACAATGTCAGTGTGATACCTTTGATACAGTAAAGCCTTAGATGTCTTTGAGCCTGGAATCTTATGCTGGGAGACCAGCAGCAGTGTATTTATAGAGCACTCCTACAGCTGTGGATACTAGCAGCATTTTCTAAGTATCTCTCCAAGCCCTTTTAGTATGACATCAGCCCAAATTACAGCATCCCCTGCAAACTTTTCCATGCATACCTGATATGCTACCAATTTAAAAGTATTCTTTGCTCTCTTTGGAAATCAAGTTGTATTTAAGGATGTACGAACAGAACAGACAAACACAAGGATGTATGGGCAGAGCATACAAGCATAAGGATGAATGGATTGACCAAACAAGCAGGAATATATGAACAGAAGAAACAAACAATCGAATCTCAATAATAAGCAGAATACAACTCTAATCTCAAATTCAGAGGAAAATACAACCATCTCTTGTGAATATTCCTCTTAGTACATAATATGTGTTTCTATTATTATAAACTCTTCACTCCTCTTTGCAGCAAATAAGTTAATGCACTGATTTGTGGCTGGCTTAGGAACAGAAAACTAGTCACTGCTGAATGTTCTGACTTGAATGAGTCTATATCCCATAGTAGAAGCAAGGCAGAAAGAGTATATGGGCCACTAGAAGTAAATTTAACACTTTTCCTTCTTAACAGCACGATAGCAGTAGGTTCTTCTCAAATTCATAGTCCCTTCTTTAATTATTACTATTGCATGTATATACATAGTATACTGAGTCCTGTACATAAACAAACATTCAAACAATTCTAAATGTGCTTGAATCTTAAATGCATGATACCTGCATGTCAATACTACCTATATTATTTATCTACATAATCATAAAATTTCTCATTTTAAGTCATATATATATGATATATGCATATATATCATATATACATATATTCTGCTTTAGGAAAAGTTGTCAAATTTTTCCACATTCATACATAGTGCATGACACTTCCAATTATTCAACATCTTTGCTGATGATTTGGAATTTGTGTCAGTTTAAGTTTTAATCAATTTCATGTCTACGTGGTACTGTTGCCCACATATTTTAAAATTTACGAATTCATTATTTTCTAATGTGTGATGCATGTGTATGACTGTGTTTATATAAGTGGGAATGTGTGCACGTGGATGCCTATGAAGTCCACAGTGTTACTGGTTGACTTTCTCTGTCACTCAATACCTTACTTTTGAGACAAGGTAAGCATGAAGCCTGGGGCTCCTCAATTGGTTAGTCTGACTTGCTCCAAGGACCTCCTGTTCAGTCTCCCTAGCACCAGGGTTACAGACGCATAGTATCAGGCTGGGCTTTCAAACATTCTCTGAGGATCCGAACTCAGGTGCATCTGTTTGCTGATCAGGTACTTTATCGACTGAGAGTCTCTACAGGGCCCTGCATACAGGTTTAATTTTTATTATGAGAGCTGAAGTTATCTCATATTCTTCTATCAATTGGCCAGTCTAATTTCTTTTTATGAGGCTCCTCGAATGAGGTTTTGACAATTTTTAAGGGTTGTTATACACCATTTTTCTTAACTTGTAAGTGATGTATGGATTACAGATTTAGTTAATCTAGGTATCATAATCACTTCCTTCCACTCTGTGGCTTTGATTTTCTTTTAACACTATCTTTGAATGAACATTATTTTCAAAGCCTAATATCATTATACCAAAAACTTTATTTGTAGTTATTACTTTCAGTATCTTGAGGTCAATTGTTTGTCTCTTAGCAGATTGTGAATATATTCACTTTCCCCTTTTTTATTTTACCAATCACATTTATATATGATCCTTTTTAACTATCTGTTGCATATGGTCCAAGATAAGCATCAACATTTCTTTCCTGCTTTCATGGCTGGTCGACTGGCCCACTGGTGTTTAATGAAAAGATTATTTCTTCACTTAAACTTAGTGAGTTAGAACTCAAGTGATCCCATGCCCTTGGGTCACTGACTGAATTACTAATGGTACCAATTTATGATTCATCTACATAATTTGGATGGATTCATGAAACCAACTCAAAAACCTATTGAAGAAGTAAACACTTGCAGTTTTATTATTTTCATCTTTAGCATTGTAGACATTCTCAAATTCAGAAGAGACATTCTTATTTTCTGACAAAATTAGAGCAATGTGACATGTCTCTTTAAATATTTGGAGAATATATTACACAGACAGAAATGAAAATGTCAAAGATTAGAGTGGACTTATTATTTTGAGGACATAAATACACACACACACACACACACACAAACACACACACACACACACACACCACCTGATTTTTCATAAAGAATTAAGAGAAATACACTGGAAACGGATAGCAACTTCAACAAATTGTGATGCTCAAACTGTATGGCTGCATGTGGAAGAATGCAAATAGATCCATATTTATCAGCTGGCACAAAACTCAACTTCACATGGATCAAATACCTCAACATAAAACCAGACACACTGAACATGGTAGAAGAGAAAGTGGGGAAATAGCCTTGAATTCATAGGCAGAGGAAAAGACTTCTGAAGTGAACACTTAGCACAGACATAAGATCAACAATTAATAAATGGGATCTCCTGAAACTGAAAAGTTTTTGTACAACAAAGGGCAGCAGCATTCAAATTGGCAGCTTATAAAATGAAAAGAATGTTTGTGAACCTCATGTCCAATAGAGGGCTAATATCCAGGGTGTATAAAGAACTCCAAAAGCTAGATATCAATAAACATATAAGCCAATTTTAAAAAATGGGATACAACTCTAAACAGAAAATTCTCAAAAGAAGAAACACAAATGTCTTAGAAACACTTAAAGGAATGTTTAGCATCCTTAGCCATCAAGGAAATGCAAATTAAAACTACTTTGGATTACATCTTACACCTGTCAAAATGGCTGAGATAAAAAACATAAGTGAAGCTCCTTCTGCTGATAATGTGGCATAAAGGGATCCACCTGAAGACCCAGCTATACCAGTCTTGGGCACGTACCAAAGGGAAGCCCCATCCTACTAGAGACATTGGCTAAGCCATATTCACTGCTGTTCTATTAATAATATACAGAAAATGAAAACCACCCAGATGTCCATAAACAGAAGACTGCATAATGAAAATCTGACATGTTTGAACTCTACCTCTTCAGTGATAGTTTCTACAAGGACCCCTATGTCTCAGGAACTTGCTCAGGAACTGCATCATTCTATCTCAATTATAATCTATCATTGATGACATTTTAATTTCTCTTGGATTTTTTTCTCTGTACTCTAGAACAGTGCTTCTCAACCTGTGGGTCTGATCCTTTTAACAAACCTGTGTACAAAAATGTTTATAGTACAATTCATAGCAGCAGCAAAATAACAGTTATGAAGTAGCAGAAGAAATGATTTTATGGTTGTGGGTTAATACAACATGAGAAACTATTTTAAAGGATGGTAACATTAGGGAAGGTTGATAAACCTGAAGGCTGAAGGCTGAAATCATATATATATATATATATATATATATATATATATATATATATATATATTCCCTTCCCTCAGTACTCTCTCTCTCTGTTGTAGGTTCTCCATAAATATTCCCTGAACAATTGGGGGCTATCTTTCAGAGGCAAATACAAGACCTAGTAGTTCTGAAGAGAATGGAACCAGAAGATACTGGTTTTGCACATAATAACACAAGAGAGATATTATTTCTGTGGGTCAGCTATTTTTTGGAAGAATTTACTTATGAAAAAAAGTAAGAAAATTGATGAGAAAGAATGAATTTGATGATCCCCATGGGAAGCCTCACCCTCTCTGAAGAGTGAGTGGGGGTGGGATATGGAGATGGTGGGGAGAGTAGAAGGACAGGAGGGAGTGGGAACTGGGATTGTTATACAAAATAAGGTTGTTTTTTATTTAAATAAAAATAATAAAAAATAAACTTAGAAAAACCAAGAAAAATAAAAACAGAAAAAAAAAGTTGAATACATTTCTTTGGTGAAAACACCCTCATCAGTGTCCAATCTTGGAACTCTGTTTTGGTTTTTTGTTTGTTTTGTTTTGGTTTTTTCTATGAACTGATGTGAATTTATTCCTTATATATGACATACGCCCAATGATTGTCACAAGGAAGAGGAAGTATGGTAGGAAGATTCAGAGAGATAGGCACAAAGAACCTCATGGTAGTAGTTTGAATTGCACATCCAAATTATTATTAGTTTAAATGTTTCCTAGAAGATTAATGTAATGAATTTTGAGAGATTTTATTAACACAAACCAACTGATTCTGACTTCAACAGGCTGTCCAAGTTTGTAGGCCCTGTCTTATCTATAGACAACGAAGTGACATGGTGGAATTATTATTCTACTTGATATCAGTGTTCTGCCAAGTGGTCATATTGATGCCTAACATGCACAAACAACCTATGCTGGCAGAAGTGGGACTCTGAGTTTGTGTATTGCCTTGGTATCATTGTCTATTGGCTTTTGGTGGATGCTAAGACTCACACAGCTGTAGACAACAAAGATTAAACTTGCCATTGTGGCAAATGCATCCTGGTGAAAGTCACAGTGTGACCAGTGCCCCAGGTAGGACTTAAAGCACAAAAAAGATACTTAGTGATTGCTGCTGCTGTATTTTTTTTCCCTCCTTGGCAAATAACCAATGTTCACAATACTCTCAATTTAAATGCAAGGGCTCAAAAGGAAGGTCAGTCTTAGATTTCACATGAGATAGCTGATGAGTGAAATCATTTCTGGGTTGCTTTTCTGAGCTCTAATGGAAGCTCAGCCACTGCCAGTGTTAACCTGGCAGCCACAGTCAACCAAACTTCTCACATGCCAATGCATTACAGGCAGTGGAGGGGTCCATTTTTTCCCTCTCTACCACATACCACCCTATTGGGATTCTAAAATGTCTTTCTGAGCACTTGATTCAATCTAAATTTAAATAGAACTTCTCACCAGTTCCCAAGAGAGAAACAACAATGAAGGAGATGAGAGTAAGAGGAACTGCATGAAGGTAATGCTCCATATCATTTGGTTAATCTATTCTTGTTTATTAATTTATTACATGGAACAGTAAGTTTAATGGCTTTAACTTTGAAGTGGAAAAGAAGCCCCCAAAGTATACTTTCAAAAAATGGAATAATGACTTTAGCAAGATCTAGGACAAGGATTTCATCTTATATTTTAAATTATTTTTCAAGGCTTGCTTTAACCTTAGCCTTCAGATTTATCATTTTACATTAGCCAAAATAAACTACCACCATAAGAAACCATGTATTATTAAAATCAGAACAGTTTCCTATATTTATTAGTTTGGTCATAAAACTGCTATTAGAAATAGCATACAGATGAGTTTTATATCCATAAAAATCACTGAAACATAACATGACATTTACTACCTGTGGTACATAATTATACTCACACACTTTTAGATGCATTTATTTCTGTCACTGAATCATAATTTCAGCAACTTGTACTGCATTTCCGAAGTGGAATTTTAATTTTTTTTCATTCCTTTTATATGAGAAGGAACATATGAAAAGATAATTTCAAGAGGGGATTCTTTAGGAAGCAAATGTCTTTGTAGATAGTCTATGTATTGATTTTTAATTATTTCAGTAGTTTTGCTTCTTTACTCTTTACATTATTAAATCTATCAACTTGTTGATAGTAGTTAGTTATAAATGTGTTCATCTTTTTGTCAATCTGATGCTTTATATTTACTTTTAAAATAAATGTCTGTTGGGTGTGGTGGTGCAGGCCTTTAATCCCAGCTCTAGGAAGGCAGAGGTAGGAGGATCTCATTGAGTTAGAAGACAGTCTGACTGCTCTGTGAGCTCTAGGATATCCAGTACTACATCAATGGACCCTGTCACAAAATAAAGCAATCAATAAATAAAATAAATGTATACCATGAAAACTTGTTTAAAATATGACATGAATGATTTCTGTGTCTGTCACATTGTTCAAATGTTTTGTTTTTCTTTTGTGTGTATGGTTTATGCTTACATGTGTGTGTGTGGTGTGTGCACATAGAAGCCAGCAGGGGATGCTGTGTCCTTCTCTACCACTCTGTTTTATTCCCTTGAGACAAAGCCATTTACTGAAGTTGGAACTGAAGCCAGAGAGCCTGTATGATCTTGTCTTTATCTTACCGCCCATATCAAGTTCTGAGGTTAAGGATTCATAAACCTACACTTGGATTTTTATTTGGTTGCAAGGGATTTGAACTCAGGTCCTCTTGTATGTGCAGGAATCTCCTTTACTCACTGGTCTACATCCCAAGCTCTTTCATTTCCTTTTTGTATTTGTTCCATTCCTCTCCATATAAACATGATACATTAACATTAGCAGACTCACAGTTGTATCTCTTAAATGAATCAAGATATTCTATGACATTTTTTGAGTTTTATTTTAAAATAACCTGTTAAGTTTGGATTGAAGATAATGGATGAACTATACATGGGAATGAGTTCCCCTAATTAACCATTCAGTACACAAATTCAAAGGCCTTTATGTATACTTGCAGAAAGTATATATTTTCTAGGGAATATTATATATTGTAATTTGAAAGGTTAAGGCATTTTTAAAGCATCTACCCAATGAAAAGTACATTGCATTAGTAATATTGAGGTTTTTTGCAAACTTTATCTGAAATAAAATATAAATCTAAAGCTCGTAGCAGCCTGCTCACTTGAGGGAAGACCATATTTACAAAGAAGCGTGAAAGTCGGTGGAGTCTTCTCTTGAATAATTTATGATGTGGAATGTTGTTTTTCTAAGCAAATGCTCTACACCTATAAAAAATCAGATTACATTTGAATATGAAATAGCATAACTTCTCAACACTTAATAATGCCTGTACCTCAAAATTATTAAACAAAAATTTAACTCAAGGAAAATATCCTATAAGAAATGTACAGTGGAGGCACACAGAGAAGTTACAAAACCCTGTAAAAAATTGAGTTTCTCAGTGGTCCAACATATTGGGAGCTGTGGTATCATGAAAGCATTCCAGTTAGACATTTTTTATGACCTCAGTTACATCCTCCAAAGAACTGTTTCTAACTTTAATTGTAATGTCTTCTTTTTAAATTAAGATAAACATATCTAAGTATCAATTACGTATAAAGGATCAATTTTTATTTTACAAATCTTACAGAATACACCAAATGCAAGCACAGCGGTAACAATGATCACAGGAACTGGATAGTTTAATGAAGAAGATGGGAATTACCCGGTTCCTGCATTGCCACCTGGAGGTAGTTCTATCAGTGCCCTGTAGCTTTTTCCCTACCACATGGTGAGGCTACTGCCCAAGTGTTTTCTCAGAGGAGTGATATTTATTTGTCTAAGATTTTACTCATTCCACTGAACTAAATCAATAACCCATAAAAAATAAAACACACATATAACTATGTTATATGCATATATATGTCTATACTCATTGTACATATGATGATTCAGCCCATATATACATTGTGCTAGGATCACATCACATACATGGACATACATTTTTGTTGGGAACGTGTATCAAAAATCATTCAAATTAATGAAATTCTACCTCTGTCCCTGTTAACTGTTCCTGTTCCATCATCTCTCACTCTCCCCAGAGTCTGCTAGCATCTATTTTACTCAATCTTTAGGAGCTGAACTCTTCATTTCAATAGCTAGGGAAATAGTTTTGCCACTCCAGGAATAAAAGCCCTACATGTGGTTAAAAAAATAGCTGTGCTGGGGCCATATGAGACTAAGTGAAATCAACTCAGACTCCAGCAATGCAAGCAGGAGAAGAAGAGCCAGCTCTGGTGACAGCCGCATTCATTCCCAACTACACTGTGCAGACAGCTATTACTCTGGGGCTTGCCAACTGCTCCCAGCCTCATTATGAAGATAATTTCATTTTGTGTGCTGTGTAGTAACATATTTCAGTTCCTGCTTTTGTTAATATTGACTTTCAAGTATTGGGCACTTCTTTTGTTTGACACAGAATGCTTACCTTCCCTCATCATTGGGAAGAGCTGTGGCACTGATCACACCTCCAGAATCCCAACTGCAGAGATTAGACAGCTTGATGTTTTAAATGGCACTGTAACCAAAGTTTCTGCATGTCAGAACTGTAAGCTCAAAGTAATAAAATATATTCATCCACAGGGTATAATGAGTCAAAATTGTGATTTTGGGAAACATATGAGAAGTTTTCCAAAGATTAAATTGGTTTAACATTTAATGAACTCTTATAAACCAACATAAAAATACTAAATTCAAAAAGGCAATCACAAAGAAGACTTAACTAGATCTCTCTCTCCCTCTGTCTCTCTCTTTCTGTCTCTGTCTTTCTCTGTCTCTGTCTGTCTCTGTCTGTCTCTCTGTCTGTCTCTCTCTCTCTCACACACACACATACACACACACACACACACACACACACACACACACACACACACACCAATCAGTGACAATTATATAAAATAGATTAATTTTATTTCAAACCAAATAAATTATTTATACACAGATGCTATACACTATCAGGGTAACTGATATATTTTATAATACATAGCAATACAGAGTAGACTGGATATTCTGTATATACATATGTACTTTATAACCATATCTTTATCTCATGTGGAAAATGTATAGCAATTTAAAAATGGCTAGTACTATAGTACTCATAGGGCTCTACTAAAATTAGATAATTCATAAGATCACAGTGTAAACTGCATCTGAGTTTTATGGTTTGCAGGTGGCATTCTTCTTCCTAGTTTTTCTCACTTTTCAGTTTTCCATTTATAATAAACTTACTATTTAATGAGTAATATAAAAATGCTGCTGTTTTAAAAATTAATACCTGTGTTTAAGTTGATAATTATTTTCTACAATTCAGGACAAATGTCTATAAGAGAATAATATCATATCAATACACTGTTATACAATACTTCATTTTAAATAACAGTGTCCATGTTTGCTATTGTATCAACTAATGATGTTATCTCACTGGGATGGTTTTAATTTTGGATGTTTTATTGGTAAATGATTTTTTGCTCTTATAATATTTAGCTGCCAAACTTAATTTTTAGGCTATGGTGAGTGATTGAGCACTTTTTGTAGGAAGTAAACCTGTCTCAATGTCTCTTCATTTTTCTTTTCTTCTCTTGTATATATTCAAAACTATATGGTGAAAAGTAGGGTTTTGTATTTGTACCATGTGAAATGCAATGTACAAGTCTGACAAGTTGAACTTACCAGCAGAGATACAAACCATACTGCTACAAAACAGTCATAAATGGATGTGATGGTACATACTTGTAATCCTGGTTCTCAAAAGATGTTTAACAGGGTCAAAAATCCAAGTGTTACTGGCTATATAGAGAGACATGCTTCCAAAAGAAAGCAGAAAGAAAAAGGGAAGAATGAATAAAGGAAGGAAGGAAGGAAGAGAGAAAGAAAGGGAGAAGTGTTAGAAATTAAAAGACCATAAAGACTGAGTGACATTGTAAAGCCATGAAAGGGAAAATAAATTTCATTAGAACAATCCCATTTTTCTGTATCTCTGTAGGAGGCAAAGAAGGTTGGTATAGCTATTTTTTTTAAACTGATGTTCATGATGATGCTAGCAGTTTGAAATACTTTAGAGAGTATGTTTGTGCATGTTTTTTCAAATATGAACTTGTACACTGAATGCATTCTTACTTTTTATGGTAACACATGTTAAGGTAAAATTATTCAAAATTAATTTAATTAAAGGAATCTATTAGATATCTTTATGACCTATAAAAATTAAAGTTTGGGATACTAATTATTGCACTCTAGCACTAGCACAGTGTACTTGTCTATACAAATTACTCAGCTAAACTTCTAAATGATTTGTCCAATCTAAATGGGTCCATCATTGGTACAAAAACAGATACTCCAACCAGTAGCTGGCTGGGTGAAAGCTGTCATTATCTCCTATTGAAATTCTTCCACAGAGCTTCTCTGCATTTGCTCAATGAGAGTGGAATCAAACGTCTGATCGTGGCACTCTTAAGACAAATTTGAATATTTTTGCTGATAAAGTAACTTGCATGCCTCCAAAGAGGGTACAGGGATTCATTTGATGCTTATTAGGTGCTAGGCTTTGGTGTTCTTCCATGAATAGGTGGTCCTCCTAAAGATGTAGGCATATTTCAGTAAATTATATTGAACTGAGAGTATATTCAGCAAAATCCACTTTGTCTAACCAGGCAACTCACGGAAGGTCAGCAGGGACAGAAATTCATGTACAGGATAAACAGGATAGAGATTTTTCTCTGCCTACTCTGTGTGAATGCAGTTTCAGAACTAATAGAAACACCATACACCTGTATCATCTTTCTCACTAAACATTTGTTCTGAGTGTTATGACATGGTACTACCTGTTTTTTTTTAATCCCCTTAGAGGCTCTTTCTTTTTTCTTTTCCAAAGATGAAGTGAGAGTTATCATGTAACTGTCATTGCATATGTCTGAAGGAACTTCAAAATGCTAGTCATTAATAAAAATAAAACCGATGCTGCAGTGTTCATTCCTGAATGTAAAGAGAGGGTGATGATGGAGTTTCTGTCCTGCTTTCAGTCCCAAATAAACACACAAAGGATTACATTAGTTATACACTGTTTGCCCAATGGCTCAGGCTTCTTATGGCTAGCTCTATCTTAATTATTAACCCATTTCTATTAATCTAAGTATTTCCATGTAGCCTTGGCTTACCGGAGAATGCCGAGCAGTCCTATCTTTCCCAGAAGCTACATGGTGTCTCCCTGGTGGCTCCTCTGCCTTCCTCTTCCCAGTATTCTCCTAGTCTGGTAGACCTGCCTATACTTCCTGCCTGGCTACTGACCAATCAGCATGTATTCATCAATCAATAAGAGAAAAATATATTTACAGCATACAGAAGGACATCCCCCATCAAGAGCGTCTTTTTTTTTTTCTTCTCCCTTTCAGTGTATGAAGTACATAGAGGCATTCATGAGGTCACTAATGATGTTATGCATCATTAGTACATTTTTTTTGCTTCAAATAACACCTTTAAAAATGCCCCCAAAACTGATAACACTTTCTTTTCCCTTGAGAAACTGGGAGATTTCCAATTAAATGTTTTTGTCCTCATTGAAATCTAAAGTCGAATCTGAAAATATTATTTACCACAATGGGCTGTTGTTCCATGCCACTTAAAAATGTGTTCCAGCTAAGTCCTTTTCATTTTTAATCCATTGAAATTTTACTCAAAAGAAGGGAAGGGAGTCTTCAAAGCACACAAAGCATAAGGAGGAAAGCAAAAATATGCTTTAGACAATACTCAAAGAGGTTATTTCTCATTATTGTTTGCATCCTTCTTTTTATTGAGACAGGCCACCAGCGTATCTACAGTTGATCAGTTGACAGATCAGCAATTCTATTAAGATGAAAACTAACCTTGGGAATGTTTAGGAGGAAAAGTTGTCCTTTGATTTATATGCCATTTTACGCTTGTGCCATCATTTCCCTCTTAGCTATTCAGGCTATGTTAAGTGGAAACATCTAACATTTTTAATAAATCGGCTTCATTTGAACCAAATACTAACCAGAAGCATTTTAGAAGTCTTCTGATTAAAGTAGATTGAATCAAGCTCCTCCAGGTCTGCTCAATAACATAGAGAAAGGCACCATGAACAGAATTTAGTGACAGTTAGCAGTAACAAACTATGCTGTCATTTCTTTTTAGTACTAGCCAAGGTCTGGCTGGGGAGTCATAAGAACATTTGTTTTTAGTTTGTGACAATGCACACCAGTTATCTTGCATCTTGATGAGAAGTCATTGAGTGGCTCATTTCTGTGATTATATAATGTTATTTTGAAAATAGTTTATTCATAAGGTCAGGCTTAATATCTATTTGATTTAATCCAAATATGATATTTACTCAAGAGTGAAAACCAAGGTTTCCAAAATGCCCTGATATATATCTTCCTGTGCTATATATTTTGAATTAAATTATCATTTTTACTTGGCACATTGTTATATATTCCAGAAATGACTTTTCTTATCTCAGAACTTATATTATACTAACAACATATAACATTTAGAAGAAAATTTCCCAGGCAGGGAAAAAATAAATGTTAAAAGCAAAAACTGTTAATATTTGATAAACCTTGGCACAAAATTACTTTGAATTCCTAATAATCCTCCAGTTACTATTAGAAGGTCTACTTCTATTTTTTCCTCAATGTTTTATTTAAATTAGAAACAAGATTGTTTTACATGTCAATACCAGTTCTCTCTCCCTCCCTTCCTCCCCTGCCCCCCCCCCCATTAACACCCTACCTATCACATACCATTTCTGCTCCCCAGGGAGAGTGAAGTCTTCCATGAGGGGGGTCTTCAGAATCTGTCATATCCTTTGGGATAGAGCCTAGGCCCTCTCCTGTGTGTCTAGGCTGAGGGAGTGTCCCTCTATGTGAAATGGGCTCCTGAAGTCCATTCCTATGCTAGGGATAAGTACTGATCTACAACAAAAGACCCACAGATTTCCAAGGCCTCCTCACTGACACCCACATTCCTGGGGTCTGGATCAGTTCCATGCTGGTTTCCCAGTGATCATTCTGAGGGCCAAAAGGCCCCCTTGTTCAGGTCAGCTGCTTCTGTGAGTTTCACTAGCCTGGTGTTGTTCACTTTGCTCATCACTCCTCCTTCTCTGAAACTTAATTCCAGTTCAGTTCAATGTTTAGCTGTTGGTATCTGCTACGTCCATCAGCTGCTGAAAAGAAGGCTCTAGGATGACATATAAGTTAGTCATCAACTCATTATCAAGGGAGGGCATTCAAGGTAGTCTCTCCACTGTTGCTTAGATGGTTAGTTGGTGTTATCCTTGTAGATCTCTGGACATTTCCCTAGTGCCTGGTTTCTCTTTAAACCTATACTGGCTCCCTCTATGATGGTATCTCTTATTTTGCTCTCCTCTATTCTTCCCCCTACACAACCTTCCTGCTCCTTTATATCCTCCTCACTCCTCCTCTTCTCCCCTTCTCATTTCCCCCAGGGAAAGGGACAAGATCTCCTGAGCAAATTGGGAGCACAGAGAGGGGAAAGGCAGCTAGGAGAAGGTCTACTTGTAAATGATTATATTATATAAACTTATTCTGCACCCAAGTATGTTTCTTTTATACAAATACAGTACTTTAGCAACTTTTACTGCTTGTGCTCACTCATTTACCAATGATGTAAGCAATGATATATTAAATATAAATTTATAATAATATTTTTCAAGATGTGCTAACTTATTAAATTAAGCTTAGAATCTGGGGAATAGTCTTAAGATAACTCATGAACTCTGGACCATCAGCTTGGAGCCTCCATGGGAACCAACTAGACTCTCCTATGTGGGAGATAGCTGTGAAGCTTGGCCTGTCTGACAGGTCCATGGCAGTAGGACTGAGATTTTTCCCTGATTCATGAGCTAGCTTGTTGGAGCCCATTCCCTATGAGGGAATGTTATGCTCAGCCTTAACACAGTGGGGAGGGGCTTAGTCCTAATTCAACTTAATGTACCAGACTTTGTGGACTCCACATAGGAGCCCTTTCCTGTTTGGAGGAACAGATAGGGAGTGGGCTAGGGGGAGGGGGTAGGAGGTGAGGTGGGAGGAAGAACTTTGGTTGGAATGTAAAATGAAATTTTTAAAAAAATTAATTAAAAATATTCTGAAGATCTTGGGTCACATGGACAGAAAAAGACCAACTGCCTCCTTCCATTTTCAACAAAAGAAAACTTTATAAATGCAGAGGATTTTCTAAAGCCAAATAAAAGTGGTTGATCTCAGAAATGATGTCAACCAGAGATACTGCCAAAACATAAGGAGATGTTACAATGAATAATAAACAAGAACAAAATATCAGTTGTGATTTTATTACTCATCTGGTGAAGTGAACTAAAAGTGAATTTATGTATTTATTCATTTGCTAAAAATTCATAGCATATTTGCCTTAGTTCTAATACTGTTCTAGACTCCCAGGGCACAAAAGAACACAAGGCAATCAAAACATACCTTTCAGTGTGCCTGGGAACCACAGAAGAAAGTGATACGAGCATAAACTGTCATACAAACCAAAGGGCAACTCCAGGTGCTAAGAAAATGCATGAATAATCAGGGCCTTGATACCATCAAGCCTGTTATTCTGCCAACTGAATAGTCACAAGCCAAAGCTATTCAATTAGGTACATACATTAGTATTGCATTCTGTAGAATGTAAAACTAGAAGAGTAGGTAATTTATCTGTGAATTTTGTAATGGAAATTAATTTCTGCTAAAAATGTATGGGTAATTCAGAAGATAGAATTGTTGACTGATCCCTTAACTTTATCTAACTTCACTCATATGAACTATGGCTATCTGGGTCATCATGCTTATATTCTAGCTAATTGGCTTTCTGTCATTGGCTTAGACCTAAAATTTATGTGTATCTTATAAATAAAATCCTTTAAAATTAAGGGATATTTCTGACATTACGTGTTATGGTATTTTATACTTTTGCTTTGTTCAGGCTAATTCATGGCAAAAATGGGACCAGTGTATGTCCAAACATTCACATCATCTTACCAATTATCTCTCGTTCTTGGATTTATTTTTCTTAATTAGCAGCACTTACAACCAAGAAGAGAATGTAGTTATTTCAGAAGGCAACATACCAGATTGAGAATGGATGAGAAAAAAGTGTCTCGCTGAATTAAATGTGCTAAGAAAGTGAATCAATCCTAACTTGAAATTCTGTCTTGCTAATAAATTATCATAATAAAAAGAATGCCAAATCAAAAATTGCTATCCTTTTCATGAATTCTATCAAACCCATTTGAAAATCGCCTCCAAGAATACAAATCCTTCAGGACATACTTGTGAATGGAGTGTGGAATCATACAAACACCAATTCCTCACCTGTGCAGTAGCTGATAGCCTCCTAAATCTCATTGCCTTGTAAAACTTAGTATTCTTTCTGTGATAGAAGGTACAGCATTATTTTTCTTTTGAAAGAAATGTCATTTAACACAAGCAGAATTGTCAAAGAGTGCCATGTTCTGAGAGATAAGTGACAAATTAGATAGGGACTGAACCAGTTAGAAAGTGACTTGCCAATAATAACCCAGAGAAACAGGAACTAAATGAAGAAGAGAGGTGGGGGGAATAGGTCAAAAAAGCTGGTGAAGTACAGCCATCGCATGATAAATTGACATGAAGCTGCCTTTACATTATTATTGTGTAAGCTATTAATTACCAGAAGTTAATACTGTCCAATCTGTAAGTCAAGTACTTCAGTTTTATCAGATGCTTCAGGTTTTATGTACTATTGCTTTATTTCAGGGTGTTGTAATGTAGAGAGATATTGAATTTACATCCCTCAAGTTTCTAACAGTGCATAGACATATATTGTTCAAAGTATCAACACAAAGATGTTTCATGTGTGTAGAATGTGATTCTGAAACTTTGAATCTATTGTGTATAAAATTTAAAACTCTGAAGGTAGAGTTTTTTGAGTTAATATTGTATCCTGCCAATTTGCTGAAGGTGTTTATCAGCTGTAATAGTTCCCTGGTAGAGTTTTTTGGGTCATTTATGTAAACTATCATATCATTTGCAAATAGTGAATGTTTGACTTCTTCCTTTCTGATGTATATCCCCTTGATGTCTTTTTGTTGTCTTATTGCTCTAGCTAGGACTTCAAGTACAATATTGAAGACATATGGGGAGAGTGGACAGCCTTGTCTTGTTCCTGATTTTAGAGGAATTGCATTGAGTTTCTCTCCATTTAGTTTGATGTTGGCTGTTAGTTTGCTGTATATTGCTTTTATCATGTTTAGGTATGTTCTTGTTATTCCTGATCTCTCCAAGACCTTTATCATGAAGGGATGTTGGATTTTGTCAAAGGCTTTTTCAACATCTAGTGAGATGCATGTGGTTTTTCTTCTTCAGTTTGTTTATACGATGGATTGATTACATTGATGGATTTTTGTATGTTGAACCATCCTTGCATTCCTGGGATAAACCAAACTTGATCATGGTGGATGATTTCTCTCATGTGTTTGGGAATACACCCAAAGAATGTACACTCACACAAGAAGGACATATGTTCAACTATGTACATAGCAGCATTATTTGTAATAGCCAGAACCTGGAAACAACCTAGATGCCCCTAAACTGAAGAATTGATAGAGAAAATGTGGTATATTTAAACAATGGAGTACTACTCAGTAGAAAAAAAAAACAATGGAAATTTGCAGGCAAATGGATGGAACTAGAAGAAACCATCTTCAGTGAGGTAACTCAATCACAAAAAGATAAAGATGGTATGTACTCACTCATTTTTGATTTTTTAGACACAGAGCAAAGGATCACTAGCCTGCATTCCACACTGCCAGAAGAGCTAGGAAACAAGGAGGACCCCAAGAGAAGATTGAATAGTCCCTCAAAGAAGGGCATGGGGACAAGAACCCCTGACCAAATTGGAGCCTGGGGCCAGGGAGAGGAAGAAGAGTCTTCATCCTGTTGCTGTTTGAAGCAGAAACAGATAACCATAGCTAAGCACTGAACCATACTACTGGAATTCAGTTGTGGAGCAGGAGGAGGGTTGACAAAGTAGCCAAGATGGTGATGGAGAGACCTGCAGAAATGGTGGGCCTGACCTATTGATAGAATGAAGACCCTAGTCATAAAGCTGGGGAAACAGCATTAGACCAAAAAAACCCCTCTGAATGTGGGTGCCAGCTAGGAGCCCAAGGCAGTCTATGGCTCCTCTAACAGTGGAGCCAGTCTTTATCCCTGGAGCACAAATAGACTTTGGGAGCCCATTCCCTATGGAGGGATACTATTGCAGCCCAGATACAGCAAGGAGGCTCTAGATGTTCCCCCAAACAATATGACAGACTTTGAAGGTCCTTAGCAGAGGGCCTCACTATCCCTGGGGAGGAGTCAGTGGCTGGGTTAGGGTGGGTTGGGTGGAGAACATGGGAGGAGGGAAGGGTGAAGGGATGGGGGATGGATATGTAAATATGAGTAATTAAAAATAAAAAAAATTAAAAATAAAACTCTGAAAGTAGCAGGATAATCATTTTACTTAAATTAAGTAGCTTTTGAATTGAAGGAATGTTAAGAAAATATATTCCTATATGACATCTGGGATGATATTACTCCCTCTTGGAGCAAAAACATCTAACAAAATATCTCCAATACCAAGCATAAGAAAACCTCTGTTTTTTTTCTTCCTTTAAAAAATTGAAAATAGACTCTTCTCTCATACAATACGTCTCAACCACAGTTCCTCTCTCTCATGTGTCTTATCTCTCCCCAGCCCCAGATCTACTTTCCCTCCCTTTCTTTTTGCAGAAAAGAGCAGGCCTCCAGAGAGAACAGCCAAACAGGGCAAAACAAGACACAGTAAGAGAAATTTTAAGAGGCTGGACAGAGCAACCCAACAGGAGGAAAAGAGTCTTAAGAGTGAAAATGTCCTACTTCCACCGTTGTACTTGCCCCCACTGTTAGGAGTCTCACATAAATACAAAGCTAACAGTCATAACATACACCATACATGAAGAGGACCTGGTGAAAACCCATGCAGGTCCCATGATTGCTGTTTCAGTCCTTGTGAGCTCAAGAGTGACTCTTAAATTTTTGGTCTGGGTTGTCCAAGTCATTCTAGGCTATTTCTATTGCTCTGGATTTCTCCACAGAGATGAAGATACCATGTACTTCAGACACTGAGCACAAAAGGCTGTGAGCTGTAACTGGCATGAAAGCTTCCTCCATGAGGAGGACCAGCATTCATGGTATCAGAAGTGTCACAAAAGTTCACAAAGGAGGGAAGTAACCAGTAGTCTTAACATGACATCTAAGAACCACAACAGTGACAAGCATGCACAATAACTCTCAGGATTCAGTAGTGGCACACATATTTCAGTGATAACCAACAGCTGTCTAATTTGACTTAACCCACATCACCAGAAGGAAATCTTACTTGGCACTGGAAATTAATCCAACTACACAGGGCTAGAGAAGTCATGGATCTTGCAGGAGAGCCTACAACTACTACTTGACTAAACCAGTATAATTCATATCTATAGTCTAAATATTTGTTCTTGTACCCTAAAATAAGTGTTGTACTCATCTGTCATAAAGAAAAGTTCTTTTTGCCTGGAAACGGTAGTGTATGCTTTGAATCCCAGTATTATTCCAGAGGCAGAGACAGGCAGATCTCTGTGAGTTCCAGACACCCCCCCCCCCCCGTGCTCTGTAGCACGAGTTGCTGGAGAGGCTCCAAAGCTGAAAAAAATGAAAAGTGAGAGAAGAAAAATTCTCTTAACAGCTAAGATCCTGATATGAGTAAATATATACCATATTTGTCTTTGGTGTATTTGTATTACTTCACTCAGGATTTTTTTTTTCAATTAAGTATAGAGTAAAAGGCTGGGGAAAAGGGAAGGAAGTTTTAGAAAGGAGAAATAGAATAAATCGGTATGGATGGATGAAGAGATGGGTTACTAAGGAAGAAGATCAAACAGGGAAGAGGAGATAAGAAAAGACCAGGGAACGAATACAGGGAGGGTCAGCTAAAACTAAGGGCCATTTGAAGGGTTGCATAGAACCTACAGTAGAAGCTTCCCAAAATATATGAAAGAAACTTAATGGAATCATCAAATAACAAAAGAGACAAAGCCCCAATTAGATATCACTTGTCACAAATTAAATGTCCAGCAATGGGAATGGGTTAAATTTAATTCAGCTTTTGGCCAAAGGGCTTCAATGAGAACCTTTAAACAATTCAGGATAATGATAAATCTATTGGTTGCTTGCTACACACTGATGGTGAGACACTGTTACTGAAGACAGCACTTATATAACTCACTGAACATGGAGAAGTGGTGTGTTCATAGTACTGGAAGGTATTTTTCACATGTAGCTACAAACCATGCCATCTATAGTGGTGACCTGCCTGCCAGATACACTGGTACAACAGTGACATAAAAATTGTTGGAGTAGACAACTATGCTATCTGATGGAAACTAAAATCTAATCCATAAGATAGATTAGAACTGATAGGTTATTCTGAACTGCTTGGGTGTCTAAGACCCTGATAATAGATAGGGCATGCACTCAGGGGAACCCCAAATACTACTGTTCTGCTGAAGGAACAGAGCAATAAAATGATACCAAGGAAGCAATGTATTCCAGAGACAACAAGACATACACACGTATAGCATCATGCCCAGGGTCTGCACAGTTCAAAGCCAGATGTGGTCCCAGTGCTGAAAGGGAAAGCAAACATAAGAACCCATCCCTAACTCCGAAATTATCTGCAACTGATAACTACGTATGAAGAAAAATGAGTTTTTTCTAACAGACTCTTACTGTATACAAATCATACTTAACAACAGCCCCATGCCCAACAGTAGATGACCAACATAAATAAACTCAATGTTTTTTTTTTTTTTTTTGTCTCATAATGCTTTGTCCTGGCATTTTTCCTTACAGATCTCTTGCTTATGTCTTGTGATTTCTGATTTTGTGTTTATAGGATTCCTGTGAATATGAATGTATTTGTCAATATATGTATATGTTTCTTGCTTTTGGAATTCTGAAGAAGTAGGCTCTAACTCCATCAAAGGAATTGGAGGAAGCTGAGAGCAGGTAAAGAGGAAAACCTTCCTTTCTCCATGACCTTATATAGTCTTCTGGAAGAAGGTGTGGTGCAATTAAACCTGGGTCTTTCCACCTTAAAATCAGAATCAAATATATGTATCTTTCTACCTCCAAGGTCCAGAAAAAAACACAGCATATTCACCACTTCAAACCAAGCAAAAATTCTCTTATAAGTGGGCCTTCCACTTTTGGATTTTAGTTCAGTCCAGATATAGTCAAGTTGATAACCACAAATAACCATCACAGCTATTATGGTTTGTATTTTATTTTACTATTAGATTCTTGTATGCTTTCTAATGAACGAGAGAAAGGGTATGGATGTGGGTGAGTGTGGAAGTGGGTAGGATATGGGAGAAGTTACGGGAGAAGAAACTATAATCAAAATATATTGTATGAAGAAAATATATTTCCAATAATAAATAGAAAACCTATTTGCATCAGGTGAAGACCATTATTAAAAAAATCACAACTTATCAAATTGAAAAGTTGTGTACCCCAGTCCTAATGCATACATCTACAAAACTTCTCCTACACCAAAGGCTCAGAGAACATTGTAAAAGTGCCAGAAATATTTGAAGAGCTCCAGGACCTGGAAGTTTACTGTGAGATTGTTTTTCCCAGCAATGTCAGAAGCTACTTCTATAAAGTCTAACCAGTCTAACAGCATGAATTCAGTAATAGACATCATAAAGTGGATGGAGGAAAGCCCAGGAGCAGTTAACTCTGCACAATAACTACAGACCATTAAGGAAAGCTTAGAATGAGAGAAATCATCCTCTTTAGGGAGGGGCACACCAATCCTATACCCAGTAGTAAATGGTCTGTCCTGAAAACATCCACACAAATAACATTATGTAGGCTAAACAGGTTGTATTTATGCATTAATGCATATATATGGAATATGTAATTATATATAATATTAGGAACATTATGTGTAATATATAAGGAATATATATTTATATGTTACATACATTATATAAAAGGAGGCCATGAATTTGAAAAGAGTAGAAAGGGGTATAGGGAGAGTTTGGAGGGAGGAAAATGAAGAAGCATATGATGTAATTATCATCTCGAAACAATAAGTGTAAGAAAAATTGATTTCCTGTATCTAGATTTCCAGTTATACTAACACAATTGTCAAAGAATTTGTCCATTTGCCATTGAAGTTTTGTAATTTCACATGAAACATTTGGCTGTGGTAATGTGAGTTTGTTTATCTCCTTTATCTTCTATTTCTATGTGTCTATTTTGTTTGTGATAGATCCATATATTTTTCTAATAGCTTCATATATCTTTGAATCAGGTTTTGTGCTGCTCCTTGCTCTCCTAGTTTTATCAAATTATTTCCAGCGATTATGATTTGTTTTCTAAAACTTGGTTGTTTTACCATAAGCTGGCTTATATATTCCTTCTTGTTTTTAGTCTTCTTATTAAGTTGATACATTTATCATTACATCGTGGCCCTCTTTGTTTCTTTTCATCTTATTTTGCTTCATACTCTGTGTTAGCAGATGTACAGCTACTGCTTCTTATTTTGGATTCCTATTTTCATGGAACATCTCTTACCATCCATCCTTTCAATTTCAGAGTCTATGCATCTTGGCTTATGGCTTGTTTTCATGCTGCTGAAAGCCTCCGCTTTGTGAAGCTATATTGGGGGAATGATTTACTTTTACTCTTATAAATGAGCATGGGTTTCTTCTGCTAGGTCTTTTGAGTGATGATATGAGTCAATATAGGAAATCTAGGCAGCGGGGGAATTAGGCTTCATGAGCACAAGCCAAAAATCCCTCTATGACTATCTAGTGCTAAGTTTTGTTAATATTGCTGGTGCCATCTGTGGTCTTAGGCTTTACCTTTGCACAGCATCTCAGAAAAAGTCTCAGGGTCATATTCGTTTCCTAACAAAACCTGGCTTTCAGCATTTGTCAGTTTCATCCTGAGAACTGAGAAGATCAGGCACCTATTATTATTTTTAATGTTTTGTCTTATTTGAATGTTTTTCCCTCTTGTATCTCAAATATTTCTTATTCTTAATATTCCTGCTTCTCCCTAATTCTCATTTGCAGCCAAGCATGTCTGCCAGTCTGTCCTGGAAGATAATTCTTTCCTAAGCCCTTCTTGAAGGTGTAATCAATGCCTTGAATATGCTAGGAATGTTTTTGGTCTTTCTTTTCACACATTTGTACCCTCGGTTCTGCAAGGGAGAGGAGGTGGTGAGCTACTGATGGTGTCATTTTCTTGTGGCTAATATTTACATCTAATGGGCTTTTGCCAAAAAAACAAAATTCTTAAAGACTTGTCCTAATTTATTTATGAGCATCTTTGAAGTCCTGGAGAAGACCATGTAAATGAGCACAGTATTTTTTTTTGCCCTAATTCCTTTGGCCTCTGAAAGACTGCATTATTTTATTAACTCAAACTCATCTTTCAATAATCAAAAAAGTTTAACAATATTTGCTAGTACTGCTTTTGGGTCTGTTTAGAACAATTGGTATTAGTTAAGAGAATGACTGCCACATCTTTTACAGGGATCACATTTTTTCTTACAGTTGGGATTTGTTTGATGATATTTTTAGGATCTTCTGGTTTTTGTGGTACTTCTTGTATGCAAAGAATATGCCTCTTTCTAGGATTCTACAGCCCAGTTAGAAGCTGAATGGCACATGCTTCTTTCTTAATTTCCACTGACAGAAATGTTATTCTCATTCTTTTGTTCTGTAGGGAAGCTTCAAGGAAGATGGATTGTAAATAGTGTTTATTCATTTTAACAGTGTTTATTAGACATTTTCTATTCGTGGAGTAATGTTCAGAGGTCAGAAGCAAATATGAAAGAGAAATACCCATGACTTTGGTTCTCAGTTTCTCAATGGAGAACACAGAAACTAATAAATGATATAAGTAATGTACACAAAGTGTGTGGTACCTAAAAGGTTGATAAACATGAGGAAGAGAGAGATGATATAGAGAAAAACATGAGCAAAGTTATATCAGTAGAGCAGGACTTTAGTAGTAAATAAAGTTATCAATGAAAATTTCATTGAGAAGTTATAACTTGGTCAGAGACATCAAAATGAGGATGTTAACCTCTGGGTGCCTGGGATGGAGACTCAATTTGCAGGACAGAAAATAGCACAAAGGTGGTGTGATTGGGCAAGCTTGACATTTGCAAAAGAACAAGACAACTAGGGTGGCTGTAGTAGAGTGGGGAAGGGAAAGGGTGGCAAACAGAGCCAGTGTCTTTTGGCTTTTATTCAGAGGGAAATGAACAGGCTTAGTGGGATGCTTGGTAGAAGAACAACACGTTCTGACTTTCATTTTATGAAGCGTCACTTCAGCCACTGTGTGGGGAATAGTCTAGGGTATTGAACAGGAACGACATGATCAAATTGTCATGCCATTTAATAAGGGTGACCTTTAAAGATGATTTCTCCTTTGAGTCCAATTCAGAGCTCTCTCTCCATTCCATTAAAATTGTACTTAATTGTCAAAAAATGAAGCATGACTTTATTCTACAATTAATGAAACTTAAAATGCTAAACTGCAAAGCATCATAGCTCAAACTATTCAAAAGGAAAATAGGGAGAATATGTATTTCATATGATCAACTTTTTCTTACATCTTTTCATTAATCACATATATTTAGAATGTCATGAAAGGAACAAATAATAAATTTGCAATGTTTCATTGCCTTAATTTCTTTATATTTTCTTTCTCACTCAAATAGACAGTGAACTAATACACTATAGTTGAAAAATTAAAGAAAATACTACCTGGCTTTTTAATCTGTGTATTCTGCTGCCCACTTCTCTTCCCTATGTCACAAAGTAAAATCTTTGCATATACTATTTATTATCACTTCAGTTTCCCATGAGGTGTTTGCACAGTTGCTGCATTCTGATAGAGAGCTGCTGAAGCTGTAAAGGAATATTAATAAGATGTATGCATGCTTTCTTTAGTGTATTTTAATTATTTCAATGATGCTTCCTTTAAAAGAAAATTATATTTAAATAGACAATCAGAACATTTTATGATCAAAATAGCAAATTAAGTTTAGGTTGAAGGCATATGATTATACTTTCATTTTTGACTGCCTGCCAACTTCTATTAAGACTCTCAGGTTTGGTTATATTGGTCCTCTTATTCATTCTTGTATATACACCAAATGACAAAATAGTGCTTACAGTAGCAGTCTCTTGATGCTGTTACTGTTGTAACATATTTGAAACATTTCCCTTGTTTCCTATATACACAGTTAACTTACTGTTGTATAGCTATGTGGTTTATAAAGTCTTCGTATGCAATAGGTTTATAAGTGAAAAACATCTCCAATTTGTCCTTTTTGTCATTTTTATTGCAGCCATTCTCTATTTGGATCTTTAGATTAAAAACAGGGGTTTTCTTTGATTCATTCCACTCCTTATGCCCCTACATGCAACTGTTAATGTACTGCAATAGCCATTTGAAACATCGTCTCCTGTCTGTATTGTGATTGTCTCTGTTCTTACAGTCTAAGTGATCAATCAAATTCAAATCATCTTCTAATGTCCTCATTTAAATGGTCCTGACAGTTGGCTGTTGCTTTTGAATAATTACCAAATCACATAGCCTGGTCCATAATCACCAACATAATGGATCCTCCCATCTCGCTGCATAAAATGCTCCAGTTCTATAGTTATTTGTTATAAACCTTACTGTGTGTGCCCTCCATGTCCATTCCTCTGCCCTAAGTTCTACTACACTCTTATTATTCCCTCTACTTTTTTATGAGGCTTATTCCTCAGACCTTCATCATTTTATCTTTTCTTATGCATGTGGTAGGGTTCTGCTATTCTTTTCCTTTATAAACCAGTGCTTTTCTACTCTCATTTCCAGAGTGAGTCAGCATGGGTTGTATTAAGGTATTGTACCATGATATAGTATTAGCACTATTCTCAACACTATCTGGTCTGTTCCATGATTTAATACTGGCTCCTCAGAAGTGTTTGGGACCAAGACATTTGACAAATGAATTCAAAGATGAATTTCAAACAATGTTTGAAATTACATTACCTTTTTATTAAATAAACTATGAATGCTGTCAATACAACTTATTACCTAATGTTCATTACATACTAACTTAAATTCTGACTTTATGATAGTAAGTTTCCTAATAAATTTGAATTACATTTGTGTAGATCCAGTTTTAATATTTTAGAGAAACAACTAATGAATTAGTATCATAAGAGAGCCATTTAATAATTTAAAATTTTCAAGGAGCTGGAATAATGGCTTAGTGATTAAGAATACTGCGTGCTCTTGTAGAGAGCCTGGGTTCCTTTTGAGTACCTAGGGACAGCTCACAACTGTCTGTAAGTATAAATCTAGGAGATCTGATACTCATTTGTGGACAAAATAATATTTGGTACACATATATACATACATGCAGGCAACACACATATACACAGGCAAGCAGGCACACATGTGTGCACATGCACCCCCCCACACTATTTATATCTTATTTAAAAAGAGAAATTTGACTTCTTCTTAATGGTGACCTAGAAAGTACATAATTTATAATTAGGAACTATAAGTCATTATATGATTATCTATGAGGACTGTCCTTTTGGTTAGCTTTAAGATTTAACATTTCAAATTATGTAAAACTGTCTTCTTACCAGTTAAATGTCTTCTCAACAATGATAGATATTTGAGCATTTTCTCAATTTGGTTTTGAGAACACTTATTGTTCTGGATATTTTCTGTCAACTTGACACAAACTATAGTCATCAGAGAAGAGCAAACCTTGATTAAGAAAATACTTCCATAAGATGAGACTTTAGGCAAACCTATAGGGCATTTTCTTGATTACTGATCAATGGTAGAAGGTCAGACCATTGGGTGGGAAATCACAGGGCTGGTCCTCCTGGGTTCTATAAGAAAGGGGGTTGAGATAGCCATGACTAGCAAGTCAGTTAGCAGTACCCCTCCATGGTGTCTGTGTCAGCTCTTGCCTCCAGGTTCCTGCCCTGCTTGAGTTTCTGTCCTGACTTCCTTAAGATGAACTGTGATGTTGAAACATAAGTCAAATAAACCGTTTCCTCTTCAACTTGCTTCTGGTCATGGTGTTTTTTTCACAAGAATAGTAACCCTGTCTAGGACACTAATACATGTCCTACACATTCTACACATAGCTCCAAGGATTGTTGGGAAATTGAATGTACAGCATCACAAGAAGCTGAATACACAAAACATTGGAGAAAGTAAAGAGAAATTAATATACATAAAGTATTTAAAGCACTATTTTAATTTTAATTGCTATCCACTGTGCAAACCACCATATTTAAATGTATATGCATCAAAGGAACTGAAGAATTCAAAGAGTAAACTTGCAATATTGTCTTTTTGCTAAGATACTAGGGGTGTTTGTAATAGAACAGATACTGAAATTCTAGTAGGATTAATATATGCTAAATATTTCTCCTTTATCTGACACTGTTCATCATATTGTAATTTATCATCAAGGAAAAAAAAACAACTATTCTTTTTTAGATATGAACCGATAACTCTCAGAAAAAATCAAATCAACTTTCATAAGCATTTCATTCCTTGGTGCTAATGGATAGCAGCCAGATCATATTATATAACTTGTTTTTTTACATTCTGCTTTTTCTCTCAAATTCATTTGCAGCATTGTGATAAGTAGCAAAAGGTCATTTACAAATCATAATGTGAGCTTCAGCTAGAACTGGAAAATGTTAAAAGGAATGGTATAAAGCGAAACTGAGTGGATGGGTCACCATGAGCAACACAGAAGATTCTCATCCTTTTAGAATATATAATGACATTTTAACCTCTAACTCTTCAGTACTGTGCTTCATAACATAACAGTGACCAGGTTTTTTTTTTTTTAGGTTAATTTGCAATTCAATCACATGGTGATCATAATACATAAACAGAAAAATGGTATTACATGCTGAGTGTTTTATTTCTTTCTCCCTGCCATATGAGGAACCCTGAACTCCCAGGTTTATAGTGTTGTGAAGTAGGACCTTTTGTTGTTGGCTAGGTGACAAAGGCAGAACCTTCATCAAGGAAGTTTAGTGTTCTGCTGAAATAAGCCCAAGGGAGCTTGTCTCTTCTGCTCTCCTCTGACTACACAGGGGAAAAGGCACAGCCAGAGAACAAGACAACAGACCTGCGTGAGATGCTGAGTCATCCCTGATCTTGGACTTCTGCCTCTAGAACTGAGAGGATGTATTTCTATTGACTGTAAATTATTTAATCCTTACTGTTTCATTCTAGAACACCTAAAAGACTAAGGCAAATGGAAAGGCAAAACAATATTCAAGATATATTCATGTATATTATTTTTGATGCACAACCATCGGTGTGGGCAATTGAAATTTTTTATGCTCATGCTATGTATGATATGCTGCATGATACTGCACTCTGGTGAGCAAGCCAAATGACAGTGTTTTATCCAACTTCATACCCATCACATAATGCCGTGATCAAGGAAGTCCTGCTCTAAATCCTTGAACCATAGGAGGACAAGGAAATCAAGAAGCAATTGCTTTAAAGACTCAGGGGTACTTGCTCCTACTCATGTCTTAGCAGAGATTTTGTTGTGGTTGTTACTGTTATTATTTTTTAAGCTTCAGTGGCATTTTGAGTGCTTAATTCCAAGTGTAGATATTAAACTTATAAATTTAAGTACAATTGAGGTAACTTTAACATTGAGTTGTCAGTATCTGATTCTTCTCTTTCACTGTGATAAAACATTCTGAGCAAAAGTAATTTGTGGAAAAAAGGGTTTATTTGACTTATGGCTTATAGTTTTGGAAGGCCAGGGCAGGAATTCAAGGCAGGACCTGAAGCAGAGACTGGGGAATGCTGCTTACTGACTTGCTCTCCATGGTTTATTCAGCTTGATTTCTTATACAACCCAGGACTATCTGCCCAGGAAGTGGCACCACACACAATGGTCTGGGCTCTTTCATGTCAATCATTAATAAACAAAATGCCCCACTAACATGCCATGAGAAATCTGATAAAGGCAATTGTGTTTTCCTCTTGTCAGGACAGTATAGTCTGTGTCAAGTTGACAAAAACTAACCAGCGTAACTGACTCCTTGTCAACCTGACTCGTAAATGTATCACAATTAAACCATAACCTTCCCATTCTTACTTTTCTCCAAAATTACATGTTAATATCACAAAGTAAGTCAGAGTATAAAGTCAATATTCCATTAAAAAAAACCATTAACTCACTTTAAATTTCAAAATCTCTTTGAAATACCCTGTCTCATAACTTTGTTTCTGTAAAAATCACAAATAAGCCATACACTTCTTATTCCAAGAGGGAATAACCAAGGTACAGTTAAAATCAGATAAAAGAAAACCCAAACCCAATACTGTATACAGCTCTAATGTCTGGAACTCATTTACCATCTGTCTACAAAGAGTTTGGGTAACCTTATGTTTCTGGTTCTGTCATTTTCAGATTCAGGCCACTTCACTCCACACCTGCCACTCTCCTTGTTGATCACCCCACATTTCTAGCATCTCCAATAGGTGAGTATTTACACTGCAGCTGAGACTGTGCCTTCACCAATAGCCTCCTGGTCTCTCTGCAGGAACCCTGACCCTGCCACATGCTGCTTAATCTCAGCTTCTCTCCAAGGTGACTCTTTAAATTTGTCACCTTTTATGTTGAAAAAAAAAAAGTACCATGCGGGGTCATTTTATGTTACCAAGTTTGACTGCCAGCATGAGATGCAATCTTGGCACCCTCTGGGCCACAACTTCTGTGTGCTGACCCTAGAAAAATACTTCCCAAAAGACTTCCCCTAAATCAGCTTCAGTTAACAAACATCAATTATCCCAAGAAAGTATAGGTTTCACATCAGAGATTCTTAATTAAAAATATCACATAAATAGCCATGATAAGAGTTTTTGCTTCTCTCTGATTCTTTCCAAGAGAGGCCTCTACTATCTGCACCTCTCTGAACATTCTTCTCCCTATGCTTCTTAACAATAGGTCCTAAATCTCTAGACATTCAATGGTATGTCTAACCCAATGTTCTAAAAACTTCCACAATGCTCCCACTAAACAACCCGGTCAGGTATATCATGACAACTTTCTACTTCTTGGTATCAACTTCTATCCTAGTTTCTTTTAACTACTATCATAAACACCATGACTATAATCAATGCAGCAAGATTTATTTGGCTTATACATGGTAATCTGAGTGGATCATTGAGATAAGTCAGGAAAGTAACTCAGACACGAGCTAACGCAGAAACCATGGAAGATTGCTGTTTATGGGTTTGCTCTCCATGGTTTGTTCAGCTTCCTTTGTAATGTAATCCAGGACCACCTTTCCAGAAGTAACATCATCCACATGGGACTGAACTTTCCTACATCAGTCATTAATCAAGAAAATGCTTCATAAACATGACCAAAGGTCAGTCTAATGGAGCCAATTCTTCAACTGAGACTTCATTTTCTCATGTGACTCTAGTTCATGTAAAATTGACAAAAAACCTGCCAGCACAGGTATTCTGTAAAATCCTATTTGTGATAGAGAGTGGCTGCAAAGCAGGTGAATCTTTGTGAGTTAGATACTCCATCTTCAGACAATGAACAAGCCAAAAAAAAAAAAAAAAAACTCAAAACAAAAATTTTCCTATGACAAAGTGAAATCTTAGATTCTCCATGGCATCCTCTCTGGAAATTTGTACCTTCCTTTACAAGTATTACATTATAAATTATATGTTTTAGATATGATTCTTTTCATGTTTTAAATATATTAATAAAGTAGTAGTGGAAGATTAAATTTGTAAACTACTATATTTGTGGTGATTTAATGCTTTATTTCAGTATACTATCTGAAAATTGATTTCATATAAAAGCATTGGAAATATCCAAACATTATATGAGACTGATGTATAAGATAAAAGAAATATCAAATTATAACACTTTTGCTGAATTAATTATGTGCTTTCTTAGTGTTCTCAGTTGAAGAAGCTCTTCTTAAGGTAAAGATTATGATACTTGCATCTAGTCTTTATCAAATGGATAAGGATAAAAATATTTTATTAATAATATTCTAAGTCAGTACATCCAATTATGAAAGAATGGACACATTCCACAAATATGTTGAGTTAAAGCAATGGTATGGAAAATTATTTTTCAGTAATCCTGTGTGACATAGAATCTGATCAATCAGGAGATCCAGCTATTTTGAAGGTTGTTAAAATGTTTACATATCATTTGGACTTAAGTTTTGTGCATGGCGATAGACATTGATCTATCTGCAATTTTCTACATGCCAGCATCCAATTATGCCAACACCATTTGTTTAAGATGCTTTCTTTATTCCATCACATAAATTTAGCTTCTTTGTCAAAAATCAGGTGTTCATAGGTGTGTGGGTTAATATCAGGGTTTTCAATTCGATTCCATTGGTCTATCTATCTATTTTTGTGCCAATACCAAGATATTTTCAGCACTATAGCTCTGTAATAGAGCTTGAAGTCAGGGAGGGTGATACCTCTGGATGTTCCTTTATTGTACAAGGTTGTTTTGGCTATCCTGGGTCTTTTGTTTATTCTTATAAAGTTGAGAATTGTTCTTTCAAGGTCTATGAAGAATTGTGCTGGGATTTTGATGGGGATTGCATTGAATCTGTAGATTGTTTTTGGCAAGACTGCCATTTTTACTATGCTGATCCTACCTATCCAAGAACATGGGAGATCCTTCCATTTTCTGATATCTTCTTTAATTTCTTTCTTTAAAGACTCAAAATTCTTATGATACAGGTCTTTCACTTGTTTGTTTAGCATTACCCCAAGGTATTTTATGTTATTTGTGGCAATTATAAAGGGAGATGTTTCTCTGATTTCTTTCTCAGCATATTTGTTATCTGTATATAGTAGGGCTACTGATTTTTTTTAGTCAATCTTATATCCTGCCACTTTGCTGAAGGTGTTTATCAGCTGTAGGAGTTCCCTGGTTGAGTTTTTCGGGTCACTTATATAGACTATCATATCATCTGCAAATAGTGAAAGTTTGACTTATTCCTTTCTGATTTATTATTTCTGACTTATTCCTTGATCTCCTCTTGTTAGACCTCAGCATAAATCCAGCCACACTGAGCCTTTTAGAAGAGAAAGTGGGAAATACCTTGAATTAATTGGTATAGGAGATCTATTCCTGAACATTATAACAGTAGCACAGATATTGAGGTCTAGAATTAATAAATGGGACATCCTGAAACTGAGAAGCTTTTGTAAGGCAAAGAACACAGTCAGCAATACAAAGTGGCAGCCCCCAGATTGGGAAAAGATATTCACCAACCCCACATCTGACAGAGGGCTGATTTACAAAATATACAAAGAACTCAAGAAGCTAGTCTCTAAAACAATAAACAATCCAATTTAAAAGTGGGGTACAGAACTAAATAGACAATTCTCAATAGAGGAATCTAAAATGGATGAGAGTCACATAATAAAGTGTTCAACATCCTTAGCCATCAGGGAAATGCAAATCAAACAACTCCCAGATACCATCTTACTCCTGTCAGAATGGCTAAAATAAAAAACACCAAGGACAGATTATGCTGGAAAGGATGTGGAGAAAGGGGAACAATCCTCCACTGCCCTCCATTTGCCTAAAAGCAGGGCATAAATTTACAAAGATTAAAGAGGTCTTGACTTCTTCTCTCCACTCGGGAGAAACAATGTTACCCACTGCAGGCTTTAGACATTTTGTCTGGGAATGACACCAGAAGACAGCCCATTTAGAAGTCCTGTTCACTGGCCTTCATTTTGGCTCTCCACTTTGTTTATACTACTACACTCTACTCCTGCCTTCACAAAAAGCACATATCCCCCTTTTAAAAATCACTTGTCCTCCAAACATTTGTCTTTTGCAAATCATACTCTTTCAGAGATTTCCACCCACCCCACACGCACCTGGACCTGTTGTGAATGGCCAGAGGACCCCAAACATCATTTAGTGCTTCCTTTCAGGCATTTCCCCAATGTAGTTCTGAAAGTGTGACAATTCTCATTGCACCTATTACGTTACCTTTCACAGGATTTCAGATGGACTTACTGTCCAACACTATTTATAATGTTGCTTTCTGCCTTCAAGGATGCTTTTGGTTGTGTTTATTATAGTTTAAATATTATGAAATAAAAGCTTCTTATTTTGTTTACAAAAAAATCCAACAATTCCACTCTTAGGCATATACTCAAAAGAAGCACATTCATACAACAAGGACATCTGTCCAATGATGTTCATATCAGCATTATTTGTAATAGGCAGAAATTGGAAGCAATCTAGATGCCCCTCAACTGAAGAATGGATAGAGAAAATATTGTACATTTTCACAATGGAGTATTACTCAGTGGGAAAAAAAAACAATGGAATCTTGAAATTTTGCAGGCAAATGGATGGAACTAGATGAAACCATTCTGAGTGAGGTAACCCAGTCTCAAAAAGACAACTATAGTATGTACTTACTTATATATGGATTTTAGACATAGAGCAAAGGATTACCAGCCTGCAATCCACAGCGCCAGAGAAGCTAGGAAACAAGGAAGACTCTAAGAAAGACATACATGGCCCCCTGAGAAGGGGAAAGGGACAAGATCTCATGAATGAGCAAATTGGGAGCATGGGGGAGGGGAGAGGGAACTAGAAAAATGAGGATGGATGAGGAGGACATTGGGGAGCAGGAAATTTGAGTCAGGGGAAGAATAGAGGAGAGCAAGGTAAGAGATACCATAATAGAGGGAGATATTTTAGGTTTACAGAGAAATCAGGCTCTAGGGAAATGTCTGGAAATCTACAAAGATGACACCAACTAACAATCTAAACAACAGAGGAGAGGCTACCTTAAATGCCCTCCCCTGACAAATTGATGACTTACTTATATATGCCATCCTATAGCCTTCATCCAGCAGCTGGTGGAAGTAGAAGCAGACACCTACAGCTAAACACTGAATTGAACTGGAATCCAGTTGTAGAGGAGGAGTGATGAGCAAAGGGGTCAATACCATGCTGCTGAAACCCACAGAAATAGCTGACCTGAACAAGGGGACCCTTGGTCCCCAGACTGATAGCTGGGAAAACATCATGGGACTGATCCAGACCACATCAATGTGCGTTTCAGTGAGGAGACTTGGAAATCCATGGGGTCTCTTGTGGCAGATCAGTACTTATCCCTAGCATAGGAATGGACTCTGGGATCCCATTCCACATAGAGGCGTGCTCCGGTGTGGGCCTAGGCCCTTCCCAAAGGATATGACAGACTCTGAAGACCCCCTCTGGGAGGCCTCACCCTCCCTGGGTAGTTGAAAGTGTATGTGATAGGTAGGATTTTAGTTGTTGGGGGGGTGGCATAAGAGGAGGGGAGGGGGAAGGAACTGGAATTAACATATAAAACAATCTTGTTTCTAATTCAAATAAAAAATGGGAAAATGAAAAAAATGTTTACATATCAAATGAATTCTAATGTTGCTTTGTATGATTTTCTAATGTAAACATGGGATTTGTCAGTTGATCAAACATGAAAGGTCATTGTAGACAAGTGTGTGTATCTCTGCCACTATTTCTGTATAAAGACAACCAGAAACCCATGCCATGTCACATACAAGTTATCCTGTTCTCAGGGTGAGATATGGGGAGGAAACAGTAACATCATTTGTATGATTTATCAGTATGTCCCCAATTAAACTGGCTTTTGTTTTAAGAGACATAGTGGTATGAAAATTAATTTCTATTAGCTAAATATTCTATTATAAAGACTAAAGTAAGTCTCAGCCAGTTTTCTCTATAAAGGTGAGTATTATATCTGGAGTTAACTACTCTAGATAAGGCACATCTAAGGAAATTTTCCTAATGTCTACAGTACATCAAAAGCTCTACTTTTCAAACAAATCTAATATTATATGAGCACTATCAGTGCCAAGGGAACTTAATTGTTCAAAGAATTCCAATGACACAGCTTTCCTGACTCATCACCTATGCTTACGTGACATTTGTGATAATTCTACTGCCTTTAAGTCACCCATGCTTCTGTAACTAACTCCGATAAATTTGGTGGTTTGCTAATCTAGATTTGGTGGAATTTTTCTTTAGTCTGTCATCACTGATCTTTTTTGGTGGTGAGTAGTTATCTGTTCATTTCTCCCCAGGTAGTCACACATAGTACCCTATCCAACATGCTGCATCAAAAAATGATTAATACTGAATAATTTTCATGTACTTTTGGAATAACAAACACATTGAGATGTAGCTTCTGAGTTGGTTAATCTTAGCTGTGAACTTGATGAGATTTGGTATCATCTGAGAAAGAAACATCTGGGAGTATGTTGATTATGTCAATAGAGCTAGGAAGCCTCATCCACTATTGGTGACATCACTCCCCTGCCTGGCATTCTGGACTATATAAAGAAGACAAAGAGAGCTGAGCATTAGACATCATCACTCTCAGTTTATGAACTGTGAATGCAATGTAAACATCTGCCTCAAGTTTCTGCTGCTGTGACTTCCCCATGGAATTGGATTATAACCTCAAACTGTGAACCAAAATAAACCCTTTCTCCACTGAGCTTCTCTTCTCAGCTTTTCAGGAAAATGTGAAAAGCAACTAAGACAATTTCCTAAACTGACCTCAATTACCCCAAGACTGGTGTGTTTCCTGTAGCCAAGGCCAGATATTCCATACTGGAATCATCTTGACAGAAAGCAGTGTGAACATTTATGAAGACACAGTAGATTCTCTTCAAGTTAAATTTATACTCAGCAATCTGACCTGTTTATCCCAAAATACTTATACTATACAATAATATATAATAAAATGAGTTTCCTAGTTCGAATATTAGCCTTGAGAACACTGTATATTGTGCTTACATTTTTTTGTACCACTGTGTCAAAAACGTGATGCCCCAGCAAGCCTACATAGACAAGGAGAATGAGAAACATGTGTGGGAAAGTAGCTCCAGATGATCCTGCAGTGGGAAGCAACGCTTTCCAGGCTTCTGTTTTCTGCTGCATGGATATCCAGTAGAGCTCAGCCTAGGTCACAAAACTCCAGCCCATCTGAAGATTTGTTACACAAAATATGATGTTGATGTTGTTTAGAGCTGCTGAGTTTGGGGAAGATTTGAAACTTAGCAACAGATTATACTTATTATTGTCTGTGACTAATCAGTATTGACTGAGGGGTGCCAGTGCCATCTTTCTTCATTCCCTACCTCATCCTTTTCAATACCAGATGAAGGTGAGGCCCATATATGCTTCTTTGAGTTCTTCTGATTCTTCTCTTTATGACTTGAAATTTACTACTGAGAAGAGGTCAAAGTTTTGCAAAATAAGAAGTGTGCATCAGAGCCATCCAATTCCATACTTAGTGCAAGAATCAAACCCTCAAAGACAATTTCTGCAGAGACAAGTCTCTCATTAAAAATACATACCATGCTAGAATGCATTCTGTTGGAGGACATGACTCCTCTGACTGAATTATTTACAGCTATGTTAGTGGCTTCATCTTAGTTTTCCCTCCTACATATATGCCTGCTCCATCAGTGAGCAAATGGTCCATTAAGTAAATTGTCCAGGAAGTGTGGGGTCCTCTTTCCTTCTTGGCTGGTTCGCTATCAGTCTGAGAGGGGAAAGAGACAGAAACAGTGACAACAAGCTTAGTATACAGCCCAGGAGACACACTTTGGTAAATGAACTCAACTTTATTCCCGAGTATAAGAAACATATAGAATTAGGGAGCCTGGGAACTAACCCTAATTTGCATTAGTGGAAAACTCCTATAGTAAGGCTCCTACTACAAGTCATAGACATCACACTACAGCAAAGAAGCCTACTAGCCCGAATCTATGCCACAGTTCAAACTAAAGATAAGTCAGACTTCTGGTTTAGAGACAGGCATCTGTTTAGAGACAGCTTTTAGATAAGGTCAGTACTCCAGATCCAGTAACATTCTCCAGATAAGGGCAGGTAGAGGCAAGAAGCTCTGCTGGAGGAGGGGAGTCCATGTTGTCAACCTACTGAGGTAAGCTGCCAGGCCAAAGGGAGATTGAAGCCTCTACCTATTGTAATCTATGAAAACCAGCACTAAGGGGAAAGAAGCCATTTGACAGAGTTCAAGCAGATGGGACTTTTATTAAGGGAAATGATTAATAATAAAAAGGGGAAAGGCAGACACCAGCCTCTAGAGATAGGAGCAGCAGGAGAGAGGAGAGTGAAAAGAGGGGGAGAGAAGGGAAACAGAGGAGAGAGAGAGAGGGAGAGAGGAAGAGAAGGATGGGAGGTGGGCAAGGTCCTTTTAAAAGGGAAAATAGTGAATATGCACAGGTGGTGCTCTTAGTGGCTGTAGCTGAGGGCATATCCTGTCAGAACACCAAGGACAGGCCAGTAGAGATGCCTGAATACTAACACTAGTCAGAAAAAAAAAATCTTCCAACAAGGAAAGAAAGGAACTCACTAAATTAGAAATAAGTATAAGTTGCCTCTGAAAACACAGAAACTTGTATTTCAAAGTATTTTCAGGTGATAATGTCTACACAACATAACAAAATAAGAGCAGTGAAATAAAGGCATATTATATGAGGTCATACAATTATATATTCCACTTTTCATTTAATAGATAATGGAGACATGCTCTAATTTTATACGATAAAGTGGTAATCACTGCATAGTATTCCACTAGGACAATATGCTATCTTTTATTCTGAGCTGGTCTTTTATTTCTTTACATTAGTGCACTTTCCAATTTTTTCATGCTATTAATTTGTAAGGAATTATTCTGCTGGGTACATATATTTATTGTTTTTCTCATTACTGATTTACTAAATCTTAAATTACTTTTTGCTAAATGTTAAATTTGAACCATGTATCCAAAACATTAAAATAGCTTCAAAGTTTCAAATTTTTAATCTCTTTAGACAAATTTAGCAGCATTTTCAGAATGGTATCATTAGCATGATGTCTAATCTTTCCATAGTTTCTTCCACTAGATGCAATTTTTGTAATGTATAATGCTCATAGAAACAAAGGTTAGTTACTTTTGCATTCTGTCTCTTGAAATGAATCCCCATGAAGTCAGGTAGCCTGTCTTCATGGTTATCCCCCAATACTTACAACACTATCTGGAAAAACAACATCCTAAAAATATTCTTTCAACATCATATTTTATACAAGGTGCAGGGTAGAAGTTCGTTTTCTGCTCTAAATAATGTCTAAATAATCCCTGGTCACTTTGAGCACTGAAATATGTCTGTACTCAGTACAGTTGTCCTCCTGTGAAAATGTTTGCTCACTTTGAAATTCTCTTCATGGTGCTTTCAGGAACAGTCAAAGTATGTCAAAACCCTCTGTAGCTGCTAGACAAAAACTCAAAAGAAGCTTTAGAAGTGTAAGGAAAATTGCAAATCCATCTCAATCTAAACACATGTTTGGTGGCTCCACAAAAGCAAATCTGTTGGAACATGTCCACAGTTCTCCAGGACACTGAAGAGTAAGCATCTAGTGATGCTTTGCTAGCAAGGATCAGTCAGAATTCTTTGGAGGTTTATTTGATTAGTTACCATGGTACTTTTGCCCTTTCTCTAGAATTATGATGCACTCTATGCTTCTGTACCTATGACTTTTTCTACTGATGTTTTTGTCATATTTTACTAGCACATTGTATGATAAAGAAATACACTTACTTCCCATTCATAACTGTACATTTTCTAGTGCTAGGAAAGTGTGTGGAGTATTGCAATTTTAAAGGAATCGTTAGAGTTATACTTTGAAATAAAATTTTGAGGGTGTGATGTGCATGCTACTTGCAAATATGTCGCAGAAGCTAATGAAATTTTTGATAAAAATAAATTGAAAACCAATAGCAAAAACAAAAATGTTGTACTTACATTAAAATATGGAAATTCACCTGAAATATCTCACTTCTCTTCCAAAGAAAAGAGTTTCAAGGGCTGAAGCTATGGCTTAATCAGTAGAGTGCATGCTGGGTGCACAGAAAGCCCTGTGTTTGGTCTTCAGCACTGGGAAAACTAGATAGAATGATTCATACCTCCAAATGGTTCGTGAATCTATGAATTGATTTTTTGTGGAACAAGAGACCATGGTCATCCTCCACTACATTGCCAATTCCAGGCTATACTAAATCTTGTCTCCAAAGAAATAAAAAAGCTTTTAAAAACTATGCAGCATTTTAGTATATTTTTCCCATAAACAAGACTTTCTAAAAGAACAAGTACAGAGTAAACAAATGTCAGTGCTCAAAATACGATAAAAAACTTGAGACAGATTATTAAAAAAAATCTAGACTGCATGAGGATTTGCCAAAGGTCACAGTATGCTTAAAATATCACACAGAAACTGACTGGGTTTTGAAAGATATTTCATAAAAAATAAAGTCACAGGAAACCAATAAACATGTAGTTTTCTTTTCCTTATTCTGGTCAGGAGTAAGATGTTGTTAGTAACATATTCAGTTAAGATATGAAAAACAAGGCTTGCTCCCAGAAAATGCATTGACATTTAGTTTATAAATATATGGATATTTAGTTTGTAGATGCATGGATGCTTTATGAGAAAAAAGGAATGCTCACATAACACTTATCTTTTGCTGTAATGGTGCTGCCTCATCATTATAATTTACCAAGCATTACTCAAGATTATGAAGCACTGAAACTTAGCCCCGAAGAGCCAGTTCAGCTTGGTTCTTCAGTAGAAACTGTCTCCTTATTTTGGAAGCACAGGACTAGCAGAGCAGTACCTACTCTTGGGGTAGGTAGTATTCTAGGTAAAAATGCAGAAACACAGAAGGCATCTTGAAACCCTACATCAGAACTGGCAAGCTGTGGATTCTGAATGTCCAATTTACTAGAGTTATTTTATGATTACATGTAGATTGTAAGAGTGCTGAAGCAGACTTTACTTCATTAATAGCTGAACTGTAAAATCCATGGGCATAGAATATGTGTCACTGGTGTGGAAGTTTGGGACCATAGATGCAGTCTTACACAGTTCACCTCTTTTTAAATTTTGTGTATTTAGAGTCCCATCTATTAGCCTAGAGCATTGTGTGTCTATATGGTAAGAGTGTTTAGCATTGATAAAAACAATCTTCAGGACAGCTCTGTTTCCTAAATTTCTTATCTGCTCAATAGCCACCAAGACTTATTTTTAGATACAAATAAAAATATATGTCCTAAATATATCAACACAAATTTATAATCCTTTTTAACTGTGAAGATGATTTAAACAGGCATTTTAAAGGAAATAAAAGTGTCAATAGCAAAATACAAAGAATGACTTTATGTAAAACTGGGAAAAACCCCATATACCCCGAAGGTTATACCCACTTAAACAGCCACTTTCTCAATGGCAAATCATAAACCTTTAATTTCTTTATTTTAATTTTTCTATGCCTGGTGGAAATTCATGTTCTGATGTTTGTTATTGATCAAGTTTAAATTGACAAAAATTGTACCCTGTCTTTGGCTCACCTACTTCTCCCTCTAGGATGTGTCTAGTCTCCGGTGACAAAACATTTTGTCTCTTTGATATCCTGTGGCTTAGTGAGTAAGGTGGCCATTGTCAATAATTAGAGTTGTTAATAAATTTGTAAATGGACTTGGATATCTCTGCTCTGAAAAATTCCACATCTCATGAAGGCCAGAAAACAGAGAGAATTATTTATTAGGTAGTTGATGCCATTGGCCAAGTGGTCCTTAACCAATGTTCCCAGCACCCTACTGCTAACCTCTGCTTTTCTACCTCTGTCTCTGTAAGAAACTCACAAGAAATTGCACCTTCCTCTTGATTTCTAAAGTAAATCATTCCATACCACTCACTACCTTAACTGTATTTACAGATCTTCTCAGTTTAATACAATTTTAATATTTTCTTGAAACACAAGCAGGCACATTATAAGCCTATTATTTACATTATTTAGTGACTATATATATATATATATATATATATATATATAATATATATATTCATGCAAGTACTACCCATGCCCAACCCTGCTTAACTTTCAAGATCTGATACAAATGGGTACATTAACAGTCTGTACTAGACACTCTTATATTTTCTATCTTCATCTACTGATATGCTACTCTAAACATAGTAAAATTTCAGCTTGCAATTCTGTATTTTAAAAATACAATACTTTATAATTTTTGAGAATTTTATATGGGGATGCAATGTATTTTGTTCATATTCACCCCTGCTTTCCCATTCTATCTTCTTTGGAATCACTTCCCTAACACATATTCTTGCCAACTTCTTCTTCCTTCTTTCTTTACATAGTATTATTATTATAGTCCTTTGGGTCCAATAAGTGCTGCCCCTGTGGCTATTGATGTTTGGCCATCCACTGGAGTATGAGTAAGCTCTTAGTAGTCACAGTGTGAAGGGAAAATGAGTACCCTGCCCGGGAAGACATCAGCTTGCATTTTGGCTTCTTAAATTAATATTCAGATGCAGTGACATCTAGTTGAAGAAAGAATAATCAATAAGAAACATATAACATAAGTATGGTGGTTTGAATAGTTATGACAACCCATAAATTCCTGTGTTGGGATGTTTGGCCCATAGAAAGTGGCACTATTAGAAGTTGTGGCCTTGTTAGCGTAAGTGTGGCCACTTTGTTGGAGGAAGTATGTTACTGTGGGAGCAGAATTTGAGGTCTCATATGCTCAAACCACACCCAGAGTGGCACACAGTCTTATTCTGCCACCTGAAGATCAAGATGTGGAACTTTCAGCTCCTTCTCCAGCACCTTGTCTGCCTGCACACTGCCTTGTTTCCCATCATGATGACAATGAACTAAACCTCTGAAACTGTAAGCCAGCCCCAATTACATGTTTTCCTTTGTAAGAGTTGTCATAGTTACTATGGTGTCTCTTCACAGTGATAGAAACTGTAACTAAGACAATAAATGATAAATAAGTATTAGATAAAGCTTCCATAAAGATTATGCCTTATCTAATGGGCATTGCTCTAGGCTCTCTGACCATGTTGATGGTTACTTTATATCCTGTCTGAATTGTGATTTTAACTTTCAACTTATTTCTTAAAAGTACAATTTATTCAGTAATCAATTTGATGATATTGAGTTTGTGACTATTAGCCTTAAATAACCATTATTGTACTTCAATAATGCAGAAGCCAATGGCCAGCTCTGACTTAATTATTTTAAAAAAGAACACTGCATTTGCAGTCTTTGTCAAAGACTGTTCCTATGAGCAGAAAATAATCTGTGCTTTGTGGAATGGTTTTATTCTAAGGAAAATTGGTTCACTGTTACTTTGAAAATCTTATCATGTCTTCTTTTGTCAAATCTGACTTTTTAATTTGTCTACAGATATTTGATACAATGTGAAGTGTGATGACATTTAAAAAATATCATTCTTATGGAGACAGAAGAAAATAGAAATCTCAAAGTGTCTTCTGTTTTGATGTTTTCTCCAGTTCCAGTTTCTCTTTCTGAATGCCAGGAACTGATTGTCTTCTTGTTTTGTTTTTATAAAATTTAACCTATGTATTACATCGTTCTTCTGCATAGTATTCATTTATTTCTGGCCTAGTTTTGCTGTCTTAGATTTTTGATAGTTCATATTATAATTGTAAAATTCTCCAGTGATATTGTTATTATCATGGTTGCAAAGATTATATATATTCTTAACATTTATATAATAAGATGGCAGAACTGGCCAAAGAAAAACTAAGGACAATGAAAGGAGTCATAGTACTTAATCTCAAGGATCAACTATAAAGCTGTAAGAATCAAGGCAGGGGGAGAAGAAATTGCCCATTAACTAGCAGAACAGCACAACCAACACAGACATGGAGCCACAAGCTGTGTTAAATTTAGCTGAAAAAGGAAGAATTAAGTCAATGGAAAAGATGACACAGAAACACTGAATGCTCACCAGCAATAACAAATAAAACTTTTGTCTTTATTTTTGTTCATTTTTTTTGTTTTTATATCCCAATCAAAGTTTCCCCTCCATCCCCTCCTCCTAGTCCATCCCCACCCCTGTCTATTCCTCCTCCTCTGTTTATTTTCAGAAAAGACCACCTTCCCATGGATATCAGCCAGCCATGGTATATCAAGTTGCAGTGAGACTAGGCATCCCCTCTTCTATTAAGGCTGGATAAGGCAATCTGGTAGGAGAAATATGTTCCAAATTCACACATCAGAGTTAGAGACAGCACCTGCTCTCACTCTTAGGAGTCTCACAAGAAAATCAAGTTACACAATTGTAACAGATATGCAGTGGTCTGTCCTATGGAGGCTCTGTGAGCCCCTATGAGTCGACGTTAGTTGGTTTGGTGAGTTTTCTTGACCTCATTGGTTCCTACAATCCTTCTTCCCCCTGTTCTACAGGATTTCCCGAGCTCTGCCTAATGTGGGCTATGGGTCTCTGCATCTGTTTCTATCAGTTGCTGAATGAAACCTCTCTGATGACAGCTGGGCTGGGTACCAATCCATGAGTATAGAAAATATCATTAGAAATCATTTCATTTTTTTTCTGCCAGTTGTGTTTGATTCTATCCTAGGTCTCAGCCAAGACCCAGAAACAAGATACCCCAGAGATTTATTATTTTCATAGAGACTAGAGACAATTAGTCAAAACATAAAATTTATAAATTCACTGATTTAAGGATGAAAAACTAATAATGAACATGTATAGTGTCTAGACACCTCACCAGCAAGGATGTGCTTAATTGAAAAGCACATAGGAAAACATACTACTTCCAATTTTCTTAGGAAAAGTCGAATTGAAACCTCAATGAACTATCATTTCACAGCTATTAGAAGGAATAGTCTAACAAACACAATCCCAGATATCTAAACAGCTGACTGGAAAGACTACATAGCCTCAAAAATGTGTATATGAACATTTGTAAGGTATTATTTATAATCACCCCAAATTGGAAAGGCAAACATGTTCTTTATCAAGAGAAGAGAAATATCGCAGGAACCAAGGATCTTATTATTGAAATAGGCTGATGCAGAAAAATGAGGTGATACTCTATACTCTGCTGTATTAATAAGAGCTAGAATTACTAATAGGAACTCCTATTAACTTAACGGGCGATATGGATCATTACAATAGAGACGTGTAGTAGTATCTTTTTTATGTTCTAACAAATAAAGCTTGCTTGAATGTCACAGGGTGGACCTAACCACTAGTGAACCATAGAGACCAGGCAGCCTGGCACACACCATTGATCCCAGCACTTGGGATCTCATGGCTTTGATCCTAGTACTTGGGGGCACATGCCTTTATTACCAGCACTAGGAAGGTGGAGAAAGGAATATAAGGCAGATGGAGACAGGATCTCTTGCCCATTCAATTGGAAGATTCATAGACCTGAGCTCAACCCTTTTTGGTCTGAGGATTTTGTAGAAGTAAGATTTCAAGGGGCTGGATGCTCTGCTTCTCTGATCTTTCAGCTTTCACCCTCTTATATCTGACTCTAGGTTTTTATTATTTTCTTTCTTTCTTTCTTTCTTTCTTTCTTTCTTTCTTTCTTTCTCTCTCTCTCTCTCTCTCTCTCTCTCTCTCTCTCTCTTTTTCTTCCTTCATTCCTTTCTTTTTTTGTGTTTTTTTGTTTGATTTTTGGGACAGGGTTTCTCTGTGTAACAGCCCAAACTGTCCTGGAACTAGCTCTGTAGGACCAGGCCAGTCTTGATCTCACAGAGTTCTGCTTGCCTCTGCCTCCTGAGTCCTGGGATTAAAGGTGTGTGCCACCATTGCCAGGCCCAGACTTTTATTATTAAAAACCAATTAGAACTCATACTACATAGAAGTACATATAGATGTAGGTATTTATATTGATTGTTTTATAGACATATATTTACTTACACTTCAGCTAAAATAATTTGGAAGTAATAACACCCCAATAGCAGAGATCAGACCTAGGACACATACCTTGGCTTTTAATTGTATTCCAAAATAAGCAAAAAAGCAGGACTCCTTTGAGAAGTAATCAATTTTCAAAAGGAAATATATAAGGTTAGTAAACATAGCGTCTTACAACAGACTTCTCAAACACATACACACAAGGGCCTGGATGTTTTATAGCCATGCAGACTGGAATATCTCTCAGTGGCTAGAACTTTAATAATTTGAGCAACACAATCAGGGAACATTGCAGTATAACTCAGTATGAAATAAATACAAGCCTATGTTCGTGTAAACAATTAAGTGACTAATATACAAAAAGATGAGTAGTGGAGAATGAATAGACAAATTATGCATGCAAAGTAATTCCAACATTCTCAAGTAGGGGAAGTAAACTCTCCCCTAATGAAGTGTTGACTGCATACAGTTCATTGCTTCACAGGGTACATTATGCTAAAAAGGAAGTAAATAATTGCATCAGAGTAGAAAAACATGGCAAATACTGACTTACCAGATAATCAAGGTTGCATCAAAAAGAATAAGCTATGGTAATTGAAAGTACCCCTTATATACTGTGATGAAAATTCACCAAACCTCTATGATCTTCTACAAACCTACGCTACCATGAGAAAAAAATCAGAAAAAATATTTCATGAAAATAACACAACAAAATTCCAATGTGTCTTAAATCTATAAAGGACATTAAAACAATATAGAAGTCTTAGACATTGTTAAACCCAAAAAAGGAACACAAGGATACATCATAATCAAATGTAATGCAAGGTTTTGGAAGAGATACTGGAAGATGTTTAAAATTAGAATAAGACATAAAATTTGCTTAATAATTGTGCACAAATATTGGTTCATCATTTATGACTAGAATATTATATAAATATAAAAAGTAAGCAACAGTGGAATGTGGGATGGTATGTGCGGATTCTGTACTGCCTTCTTGGTGCTTCTGTAGATATAAACCTTCAATGATTATTTTTAAGTGTACTCTGACTTCCTGGTCAAATACCCACAGGAAGTGTGGGTTTTCATTAGCTCTGCTGAAGAAAGCAAATGCTCTAAAAATTCACTTAACAACATAGACAAGTACAAAGCAGCATTCTAACAATCTTCCCTCCACTAAATTCAACTTGTAGCTACATTTTTGCAGACTATTAACATTATATGGACTCAGTTTAAATTTAGTAATATATATGCATTTATAATACAGATACACATGCAGTAACAATCAATGGAAAAGAGGCCATGTATTTGGAGAAGAGGAGGGAGGGACATATGGGAGTGTTTGGAGGGAGGAAAGGGACCCTTCCCTTTGTAATTAAATGACAATCTCCAAGGAAAAAAAATATGTCCAAACAAAAATTTTTCTCAAGCAGTACTTAGGGATATTTGAAAAATTAATTCTTATATACTCAATTAATTTTATATCTCAATGGCTGTTACACTAAATGACTTTCAAGCTTTAATGACATATCATAGTGTTTTATTATTTTGGCCTGTGTAGAAATGGAAGCCTGTGTTCTTTCATCTATTTTAGAAGCAGATTTGACACCATGTTTACCCAGAAAACAAAGGGGCAAAATACTTAGGACTTTTCTGAATGGTTTAAGCCAAGATGTAATTTTATCCATATGCTTTCCACAAATGGTTCATCAATTATTGATTAGGCTTAATGAGTATGCTAATAAGCAGAACTCAAGTGACTTTTCTAGCCCTTCTGTGCTTTCCAGGTCCTCATAAATTTTTGAAATGGTGACTGCTGGAGATAGATTATGGATTAGTGCCAAGAAGCCATAATGTCGGCCACATATGTTGTTCAAGGGCTGGTGTTTGTCCTTTTAGGGTAGAACCAAAATGTTCTTTGTGTGGCATTTGTTCGCAGATGTAAATTAATTTACAAGGTTTTCCCCTGTGCACTTGTTATGCATCATGCTCATGTTCATAAGAGAATGATACAATACTATGATTTGCAAGGGATCAAATTAAACTTTAAGGGATCGAAATTGAGCCATATTGTGTTTGGAGATTGTTTTGGTGACCTAAATTCCAACACTAATTTCTGTTTATTGGATTCATTTTAAGAAAAGTAACTGCTATGGAAGCCCTTGAAAGCCATTCTCTAAATCTCTAAATCAACCCAGGGTTGAATAAACTGTTTTCACTTAAATATACTGAAGTGTTCAGATTGTTATTTCATCAGATGGAAAGAGTGTAGTTATTTTCATGGCAGAATCTTCTTAAAGCAAATCTTCAGCTCTGTTCAGAGTATCATTTCAATATAAGTTCTGTAGGAGTGAATGAATTCCAAGCTGTTGTATTTTCATAAGCATCCAATGTTAAACAACATAATCTTGAAATCAGATGAAGGCAAATACACCAAAACAGTTTATTATGAATAATTATATGAATTTTGCAATATATATTTTAAATTTACAGCTAAACTAACTTGTTTCTGAATGAACATTAAAATGGCGATTTGTAAAAATGATTGCACATATGCTGAAAAATGTCCCATTTAAACGTTGTAAGATCTTAATGCTATTTATTTGGCTTCCTACTGGAATTTCAGGTTTAAAATTTGTTACTCAAAATTATATGTAGAACGTAGAGATGTAATGACACCCAGATGTATCAGCACCTTGTTTGTTGCAGGAATTCAGATAAGAGGGAGTTATACACATGGCATTGCTGTGTCTGTCCCTCACAAGCTCCATAAAGAAAGCAGTATGCTCACCTACATTCCTGAAGTAAACCCAGTTTCCTTTTGTTGCTTTTAATACTGTTAGGTTCAGACTATCAAAATCTTAATTGAGATAACTTTAATTTAGGAAACAGGATTTATGCTTTCATTTTGAACTTTAATAAAGATAATAAAATATAAGGTTGTTTAACATAGTTTCTAAAAAAGGCTGTCTACTCATAAATATCATTTGAAAGTTTTAAGGATAATGCATAAAAATAAATGAAAGATCAAGTGTACTTTAACTGTAATTACTCACAAGGGATAGTTTAGAATGATTCTAAAAACTGATCAATTATTCAAGGTGCTTCCTAATGAATTAATAAATAATTTATAACCCAATGAAACAAATTGAATATCCATATACTTGTCTCCTCTCACTGTAGCAAACTAGTAATATAGTGGTTGTCCTTATTGCATAATGATGTTAATTATTTGCTAATACTTTCTTTTGTTGAATAAACTGAGAAATATTTTAGTCCTCTTCAACAAACTGCAGCCATCAGATAAAACACTGTCTGGAAAACTTCATTCCACCTGGTTACTGAACCCCAGAAAGTAAGATTCTTAAGGAAGAGCCTTTAGAATTAAGTAATGACATAACTAAAATTGTGAAGGGACCATGAATGTGCTTCAGCTCCACATGTTGCAAGAGATCTTAGGGGATTTCTTCAGAGCAATTTATTTTTGTAAGTTATCAGTCATTGATTAAAACTATTTTACTTTAAAACACATTAATCCTTACACTCTGATAAAAATCAAACTGTACAGAAAAACATAAATAATAAGAAAAAATAGTTGGATCCTAATTTACATTTAACCTTTGTTTTAAATGATTAATGGGAGCTATTTATGTAAACTATTTCTACAATGCAGCATGAAATGAAATTTAAATTGCAGATTTTACAGTGGTATATTTTAGCTAGTGACCCTATCTCCATGAAGAAAAAGAAAAGAAAACCAATTACATTTGTAATAAAGATGCTAATGTGTTTCTTGTTTTAAAGTTATTTAAGTTGTGGTTGTTTAAGATACTCTTTTATGTTTTTGTTGTTTGTAATGAACTCAAAAAAATGGTTCTGTGGGACTTTTGTTTTCAAAAGAGGAAAAAGTAATTGGCTTTGTTCTCCATTCTCGATTGAACAAATTTTCTCCCATGGCCCAGCAGGCTGTCTGTTGGTAAGCAGGACACTGCTCATTCAGTCTGAGAGCAAGAGCTATGGATTTGCACTGCACTGGTCAGCAAGAATCTGGGCACTTGGTCAAAATGATCTTTTATAACTGTCAGAACTGGATTCACAGAGATCTGGAGGTGAATTGGTAAGGTGGCAATAACCTTCTTGAGTACACCCGGACTTTCTGATTCTCCAGCATACAAGACGTGTTAAGACTGGTTTGTCTCCTGTACATCATTTTTGTTACCATAGGTAAATGGCAGCTGTGGGTCCATAATATAATAGCAGATTGGAAGCTGAGCAGTTATTCAAAGCTGGTGAAGGGCACAGAATGTTTGTGCTAGCATTTTTCACCAGTCTACTGAAAGTCACTCTCCTTGACCCTACAGTCTCAAGCCCAGTGAGAGAATGTTGAACTTCAAGGGAGATGATACAAAGAGAAATGGAATATCATAACAATTAAAACTATGGAGACAATGGAGAAGAGAGAACAACTAAAAAATAAATAATGGCATAAGAACACTTGTTTAAAATGAGAGAAAATATAATACTCATTTATTGTTGGTGGGATAGAAAAACAAGAATAAAATGGATTTTTCAAACCATACAGTGCAACTACAAAAATAGGAAAATCAAGAAAACCATAAGGTGGATGCGTGAGAATGCAGTGAGTTTTGTAAGGAGACAAAGAAACAAATGGCAGAAAGGAGACCAAATGAAAACTGAGAAAAAAGGAGATTTATTTGAGTTCATAAGATTAAATAGAAATATGTGCATAAACTTTTTCAAGATGCTGCTTGTTTGAAAGTGAAAGTATTTGTGAATAGAGCAAAATTCATATAGAATACCAGCTGAGTACATTATTTGAGTGCTTATCTAGGAATAATAAGTGAAGGGTAACAATAATTCATTTAGAAAATGATGGGACAATGAGAGGAAATACAGCTGAGGGTGAAACCTCTCAAACAAGTGAAAAGTCAGGCATGCATAGAGGAACACTGTGAGGGGACAGAGAAATACAATTTAAACTTCAATTAAACAATTTTTAAATTGGGGCTTCAATACAAGCATCATCTTAAGTCAATCTGCTAATATTGGAAAAAAATGTGTAAGTAGATTAGATTAAAATTTTAAGATTTTGATGGAAACAATAGAGAAGGTAAATTAGTAACACATATGCACGCACTCAGACACAGAATTACATGTGTAATTTTGATCTGATAACAGAAAATAAGGCTTTATATCTGAGCAAGTGTGGAATTTTATTTAATACAAGAAGTAATTCTGAATTGGGCGTTGGTGGTGCACACCTTTAATCCCAGCACTCAAGAGGCAGAGGCAGGCAGATCTCTGTGAGTTTGAGGCCAGCCTGGTCTCCAGAGCGAGTGCCAGGATAGGCTCCAAAGCTACACAGAGAAACCCTGTCTCGAAAAAACCAAAAAAAAAAACAAAGTAATTCTAAGGCAAAATTGCTTCAAATATATGAACGAAAATTGCACAATAAACAGATTTTATATATATATATATAGAATATATATGCATGTATATACATAAGTGTGTGTGTGTGTGTGTGTGTGTGTGTGTGTGTGTGTGTGTGTGTATGTGTGGACAGCCACACGACAAAGAATGATAGGTAGTCTACAAAGAAATGGACATTTAAAACCAAAAATTCTCATTATGAAAATAGTTCTTTAAAGTGTATATAAAGAAGTGCAAACCCATATGCATTTTAAGGTAAAAGAAGAAATTGGCTTAGAGAGTAAATGCAAAGAAAGGTAGCAAATACATAAGCAAGGCAAATGAGGTAGAAACTTGAGAAATAATAGAAATAATGTATGAGTCCCAAATAATTCCTCTTATCATTAAACTTTTTGAGCATTATACTTTGTGTATTTTGGACACAAATTTACTTTGCATATTTTGAGCAAAATATACAAGATTATAAATTATGGTGTGCACTCATAGGTATACAATAAATTGAACAATGATAACCTGCAAGTGAATAACTAAAGTTTAAGTATTTAAGGTCTTAGCAAGGAATGAAGTGTTTCAAGGATTTTCAAGAACCATTAAGGCAAGACATGTATGTATTTCATATGATCACAGTTAATTTAAAAGAATGCAGATATGATATATATATATATATATATATAATTACATGCTTACATACATATCCCACCTTAAAAATAATAGTTATAAGTTAGTGAAATCATCACATGTCAAAAAAGTTGTTTGACATGATTAACAATGCTTAAGGACCAGAAATTATATAATAAATAAAATAATAGTATGTAAACTAAATTATTTTAAATTTTTGCTTATTTTACATATCCAAAAACACATTGTCATATTCACAGTGTCAAATTTACATATCACAAATACTTTGTTGAAGTTTGTATTAAAATAGTAGTCAATTTTGGTTTATCTGGCAAGACCATATTTGCTCTGTCTTTAGCAAGCTTTTTGGTAGAGGTAGGTATGAAATGTACTCACTGCCTCCTGTCCCATTATCCTTGAAGTAAATAACGTTGTTATGTTCCCTTCTTGTGTTACCTGTAAACACTGGCACTGCTGAATCACAGGCAATTCAATTTGCCTTATACCCATAGCTTTGGTAATCAAAGTGTGCATAACGTAAGTATTGCCCTTGGTGGACATTTGATAAAGGAATGCTATCTGGCAGTGTATTTTGGAAGAAACACCAAAAAATTCAACTCACAAACAGCATATTTAACTGTTAACAATGTTAGCAGAGGTCTTATTGCTATGTAAACTTGGATTTTCCAGAGTTGTTGAAAATCTCAGCTGCTTGTATTTTAAAATAAGGACAATGTTGAATAACCCAGCTTCCATTATTTCAAGAACAATAGCACTCTCCAGACCATCTTTCGGTGGCCTGTTTAGAGCCTCCTGAGGCTTGGGGACTGCACATCAGAGGAACCCTTGCCAGCAGAACAGCCCTACCAGAGTCTGCCAACATCAAGGTGCTAGTCCCTCCTCCCCGCACAGGAAAAAGAGAGCCATCGGAGTATTTCATCTGTTTGCACCCACCAGAAGAGAACCTTGGACCCATACCTACCAGGAGATGGAGAGACCCCAAGGGTACCCACTGGAAGAAGAGATGGGAAGACAACAGTATAAGAACAGAGTCAATAACAAAAAGATCAATTTGACACCAGCAGAATCTAGGGAATCCACACCTAAAAGACCTGAATATCCCAACACAGATAAAGCAGAAGAGAACGACCCTAAAAACAACTTTATGAAGATGATAGAGATCCTCAAAGAGGTAATGAGAAAATCCCTTAAAGAAATGAAAGAAAAAACAAAAATTTTCAAGAAATGGTGGAAAAGACAAACCAAAAATTTCAAGAAATAAACACATTTCTTAAGTAAAACAAGGAGAGCCAAGAAAAAAAAAAAACAAAAAACAACAAACAAACAAACAAAACAACCAAACAAGCCCTACAGAATGTTCTAGAAGGAAATCTCCAACCCAAGAAAGTTAACTACACTCACAAAAACATAGGCATCTATATGCTTCCATTTATTAAACAAATTCACATTCACAGTCACACATGGAAAAACATATATTGAAAGTTAGACAAACACTATGCTATATGAAAATATGGACAAATAGATCAATGAAACTTAATAACAAATCCAGAAATAGACTGGACTAAAACATAACCAGTGGATCTTTGATAAAGGAACACAGGCAATTGGTTATATTGCCTATATCATATTACATACATTGTAAAAGTGATTTTATTTTTGTTTCTATTTTCCCTTTTATTGAAAATGGCTTTTTTCTCACCTAAAATATTCTGATTACAGTTTCTCCTCCTTCTACTTCTTCCAGTTTGTCCCATCTTCCCCTCGTATCTGGATCCACAAACAGGCTTCTAAGGGATAATAATAAAATAAAAAATAAAAACTAACATATTTAAATAGGAAACACAAATAAATGGAAGGAAAAGAGCCCAAGAAAGGCAAAAGAAATGGACAGAGATGGAGACACATTTGATCTCACATTGAGGAATCCTATAAAAACACTAAACTGAAAACAATAATATATAAGCAAAGTACCTTTGGGGCAAAATATGGAGAATAAAATAAAAAATTAAAGTAAAATAAAAAATAATATAAAGTTAAAAAAATAAAGAAAAAAGTCCTATAAGACATTATATGACAAGGAACCTCCAAAGATGCATTTGAGTTCATTTTCTGTTGTCCATCTATTGCTGGGCATGCAGCCTATCTTTGAGAGTAGTTTGCTTCCCCAGTGAGACTCCCTTATAGCAAACTAAATTTTTATTTGCAAGTGTTATCAAATGGAGGTGGCTTCTGAGTTAGGGACGGGGACAAGTGTCCACATTTCCTTTAGCTCTAGGCTCCCATATGGTACAGACCCATGAAGGTCCCATAAGTTCATATATGAATCAATCCTGTTGTTTTAATAGAGTTTGTTTTCTTGGTGTCCTCCACCCCTATGGCTCTTGAACTTATTCTTCCTTTTTTTCCATAGGGTTCCCTGAGCCCTGAGGGGAAGGATTTGATAAAGACATCCCACTTTGGGTTAAATGTTCCAAGGTATCTCATTATCTGTATGATACCTGGCTGTTGGTCTCTGTATTCCAAACTATTGCAGGATGAAGCTTCTCTGATAATGAATGAGCAACACACTAGTGGATATCTGGGTATAGCAGAGTGTCAATAGGAGTAATTTTATTGCGATGTTGTTTTGTTTTAGAATTTAGTATTTGGTTTTATATTATGTGCATGGACTATGTAGTCTCAGATTCTTGGTTACCCAAGCAAGGAGTTAACCAAACTCCTACAAGCTTTGTGCTATTATTGCCCTAGAATATTATGCAGGCACCGTTGTAGATCATGATTTTGTGGCTGGGTGTAGGGAGCTGCAGAAAACCGCACCCAAAAGATGGCGCCGGTTTCCGCCTTCCGCCAGCCCGACGGCGAGCGCTCTCTGTGGTAAACAACTCCAAATAAGGCAAAGGTCATGTATCCTCTTAATTCTGCTTGGAGACAACCTATCCTGGCGCGCCACGTAGGGTTAGGTGATTGGTAGATGTAGACTATATCAAGCCCCGTCTCCCTCGGCCCGGGGCCGCCGCCGCCATTATACATTGTACAAAGCAAAGAGGTTCCCGATTAAACTGTGTTTGAAGAAGATTCCTCGGTGTGGCGTCTTTCTTGCTGGTCAAGGGTGGACGCCGCAAGTGGTGGCCCGTACGGGGACGCCGCCACCGCCGCGAGTGGTGGCCCGTACGTACGGGGAATCAGAACTTCTCACAGTCGGGGGTAAGTTCCCAAGGTAAGTGGAACTGTAAAGTCCGCGGTGAATGCGGAGATAGGTCTCCGGTAAAGGAGCACCAAGGTCCTCGGGAAAGAGGCGATAAAGTCTCCGGAAAGGAGCAACACTGTTCGCGACAAAAGCGAACCGAAAGTAAAAAACCTCGCTTCTGCTTTAATTTGCAGAGTGAGAGTAAGTTAATGGACCCCGCTATTATAGTGGTGATTTGGCTGCTTTTTGACATCGCAGTGTGGGCTTTTATTTTCTGGTGGTGTTATCCGACTTGCAGTGAGAAATCAAAGGAGAAACAGAAAAGGGATAAGAAGCAAGTTTATCCTTCTCTAGGAAGGTTGAGAAAGGAGTTAAAAGAACCAGGAGAGGATTCAGAATCAGAGCAGGATATATGTGAGGATGAGGACATCATGGAGGAAGAGGAGGAAGAGATTATTGAGCTCATGGAAAAACATTCATTAAAAGTATCAGAAAAACAGCGTCCTAAAATGGCGACTGTAAAACAAGGGCACCGCCCTACCGCTCCTCCCCCCTACTGCTCGAAAGAGGAAGTAGGAGGTCCTGGTTGCTCCACCTTCTATCCGGAAGTGTGGCGTACGGTTCGCACTGAGCTTCAGGTTACTCAACCACTGGCTTATCCAGTTTTTACAGACGGTAACCAACAGAGATATCATGAACCAATTGACTTTAAAATTGTCAAAGCTCTGGCAGAATCGGTACGCACCTATGGGGTGACAGCAGCTTTTACAATTGCTCAGGTAGAAGCGCTCGGTCGCTACTGTATGACACCCAGTGATTGGACAAATTTGGTAAGAGCTTGCTTATCACCAGGACAATATTTAGATTGGAGAGCTTTTCAAATTGAGTTTGCCAATGATCAAGGTGCGATTAATCGTGCAGCTGGTGATCAATATTGGGATGTGGACATGCTTCTTGGTCAAGGACGTTTTGCACAGCAACAAACAGGATATCCTCCTCAAGTGTATGATCAGATTAATCAAATAGCCATTAGGGCTTGGAGGTCTCTGCCTAACAAAGGTGAGGTCAGTGGAAATCTTACAAAGATATTACAAGGTCCTATGGAACCCTTTTCAGACTTTGTGGCAAGAATGGTAGAAGCTGCAGGAAGAGTGTTTGGGGATCCAGATACTGCTATGCCTTTGATCAAACAGCTGATTTATGAACAGTGTACAAAAGAGTGCAGAGCTGCAATAACTCCATATAAGGGTAAAGGCCTTGAAGTCTGGATGAAAGTCTGTAGGGAGTTAGGGGGTCCGCTGACTAATGCTGGACTAGCAGCTGCTGTGATGCAATTAACTAAGAAAGGTGGAGGTTCAGGAGCTTGCTTTAAATGCGGCAAGCAAGGGCATTTGAAAAAGCAATGCCCCGAGGGAGGAAACACTAAAGTCAATAACTTTGCTCCACGCCCTAAGCAACCTGGCTTATGTCCTAGATGTAGAAAAGGAAATCATTGGGCTAAGGATTGTAGATCAGTAAAAGACATCAGTGGACAGCCTCTTGTTCAGGGGTATGGAGGAGCCCGTCCAAAAAACGGACGACGGGGCCCACGACCCCAGGGCCCACAAATATATGGGGCCATGGAGGATCAGAACCAGGAGCAGAGTCCCGAAACCTGGCCCTCTCTTCGTCATCCGAGGGACCGAGGAGAGCCACTACAGGCTCCGCGGGGCTGGACTTACGCTCCACCACCAGACTCGTATTAACTCCCAGAATGGGGGTCCAGCTTGTTGACACCGATTTTAAGGGACCCCTTGAGCCTGGCACAGTAGGTTTGCTTATAGGAAGATCATCTGCAGCATTGAAAGGTTTACGAGTACATCCTGGAGTTATAGATCCTGATTACATGGGTGTAGTAAAGATCATGGTAGAATCTCCTAGAGGGATTACAGCCATTTCTCCTGGAGACAGGATAGCACAGCTACTGCTTTTGCCAAGTTTGCATGACAAGTTTCCAGCACAAGCCAGAGAGAGAGGAGAGGGAAACTTTGGCTCCACTGGATCAAACTTAACTTTCCTAGCTTTAGACCTTGATCAACGTCCAACCCTTGAGTTAATAGTGAATGGTAAGAAAATCTTAGGCTTACTAGATTCTGGAGCTGATAAGAGCATCATAGCCACTAAAGATTGGCCCTCTGGCTGGCCTATACAGGTTTCTTCTCAAAGTTTACAAGGTTTAGGCTATGCTAAGGCTCCTGATATGAGTGCTAGACAATTGCCTTGGAAAGATCAGGAAGGGCATTCAGGGACCATGCAACCTTATGTGTTAGACTTACCAATTTCATTATGGGGAAGAGATTTGTTAAAGGATATGGGTTTTAAACTCACAAATGAATACTCAGAAACATCTCAAGGTATCATGAAACGAATGGGATACGTCCCAGGCCGAGGCCTCGGGAAACATCTGTAGGGTCGTGCCAGTCCTATTATCCCACAACCAAGACCAAAGAATCTAGGTCTGGGTTTTTCCTAGGGGCCACTGAGGGAGGTATTCCTATTACCTGGAAAACAGAGGAGCCGGTATGGGTTCCTCAGTGGCCACTTTCCTCTGAAAAACTGGAAGCTGCTAAGACTCTAGTGCAGGAGCAGCTGGATCTGGGGCATATAAAAGCCTCTGTATCTCCATGGAATACTCCTATTTTTGTCATTAAGAAAAAATCTGGTAATTGGAGATTGCTTCACGATCTTAGAGCTATTAATCAGCAGATGCAAATTATGGGCCCTGTACAACGTGGTCTTCGGGCAACCTCACTGTGGATAGTTGGGATAAGCTTGGAAAAGATCTAGATTTTGTCTGGGCACAGGGAACGCTGAAGCCAGGGACGAGGCCTATTTGGAAAATGGTTCGCAGCTGTCTAGAGGATCAAAGATGCCGCAAGGCTGTAGAAGAGGGGCAGGAGACGTTAGAACAGCTGAAGGAAATAAATAGATGCAAGTCATGGGGCCTGTGCAGCGTGGTTTACCATTGCTGTCAGCCCTACCCAATCATGAAGAACCTGATTTGTGATGTGTGCAGGATAGTGTTAGGTTTGCTTTTACTTTACCTTCTATTCTCCATACCATTATATGAGTGGGTGGTTTTACCCCAGGGTATGGCCAATAGCCCCACTATGTGTCAGCTTTTTGTGTGTCATGCTATTGCTCCTATTAGAGAGAAATACCCTGCTGTGAGATGTGTTCACTATATGGATGACATTCTCTTAACTAGTAAGGAGTTGAAATTGCTGCACTTAGCATATGGAGATTGCATTGGATATCCAATCTACCCTTAATGCTCAATTGAAAGATGGCATTATGGTTTTGAATCAACACATTGATCTATTGCAGGAACAATTGGATACTTTATGGTAACTGGCACAGTTGGGATGTGAATGGAGAATGCCTGGTTTGTGTATAACAGCTGTTTCCTATCAGAATTATTCTTTAGCAGCAAACATGTCTAAACAACCTTCATAGTATCTTCTAGGCAACTGGTCTGGGGATTTTGACAAGCTGATGCAGGAGCTGAGACTCTCCATAGTGCATGTGAATTCCACCAGGGTCGACATCTTGGTTGCGGAAGGACTGTCTGCGTGGATCACTCAAGCAATGAATCATCTGAAAGAGTGGGCGGGAATGGGTGCCCTGGGAGGAATGCTTATCCTAGTTAGTTTCATAGCCTTATGGTGTATCTGCAGGATGAGGGTCACACAGCAGAGAAGTAATACCACGATTGCACAAGCCTTTAGTTTAGTTAAGGAATGGGCTGGAGTAGGGGTTATGTTTTCCATGATGCTGTTAGCCATTTTTGTTTGCTTGTGGTGCCTATGCAGGATCAGGAAGTCACAAAAATCCCAAGCTGCTATGTTGGTACAGGCCTTTGCTGCTGTGGAAGCAGGACAGTCCCCTCAAGCATGGTTATCCATGCTGACAGACAAATAGATGTCTGTCTCGCCCTTGCTGAGTGAGTGATGCGTATCTGAATCAGTCATGCTCAATGACGGGCACCTACCCTCATGCTGAGCGAATAAGCATACATGTGTTCCCTTCAACCTAAGACATGAGCCTGTGAGGGCGACACAGTGACTCTTTGACGGGTAAGATAGGGACACTGGGGTTGAACCTAAGACAGAGATGACTGAAATCTGACAACAGATAGATACTGCTACTCCTATAATATTAAAACAAAAAGGGGGAACTGTAGGGAGCTGCAGAAAACCGCACCCAAAAGATGGCGCCGGTTTCCGCCTTCCGCCAGCCCGACGGCGAGCGCTCTCTGTGGTAAACAACTCCAAATAAGGCAAAGGTCATGTATCCTCTTAATTCTGCTTGGAGACAACCTATCCTGGCGCGCCACGTAGGGTTAGGTGATTGGTAGATGTAGACTATATCAAGCCCCGTCTCCCTCGGCCCGGGGCCGCCGCCATTATACATTGTACAAAGCAAAGAGGTTCCCGATTAAACTGTGTTTGAAGAAGATTCCTCGGTGTGGCGTCTTTCTTGCTGGTCAAGGGTGGACGCCGCAGCTGGGTTGGTGTTTACATTTATCATTCAGTGCTGTGCAGATTACCTTCTTGTGCCAAAGCCCTTAACATGTAGAGTGACTATAGGTAAGACTGCTAGCAATAGGGAATATGGAGCCTGAACAGGCCATCTCCTATAAATAGGCAAGACTTCCAGTGGGGAGTTTGGGACACCAACCCAGCCTCAAAACCTTTGACCTACAATTTGTCCTGTCTACAAGATGTGCTGGGGTAATGATAGTGCAAAAATTGTGGAAGTGACCAACCAATAACTAGCCCATGTAGAGACCCATACCATGACTGGGAGCTCACCCAAGGGATAGGACCCAGAGACAGGACAACCCAGAGACCTAGGATATAACCAAACATGACTGGAAAAAATGATGTTGTGCTATACTCATAGATTGGTGCCTAGTCCAACTGTCATCAGAATCACTTTTCCTATCATTTGGTTAGTTTTGGCTTGAAGTCTATTTTATCAGATATTCATGTGACTACACTAGCTATATTCTTTGGCCCCCTTGCTTGGAATATCTTTTTTCATCCTTTTAACCTGAAGTGATGGGTAATCTTGATACTAAGATATGACTCATGGATACAGCAGAAGAATAGATCCTGTTTTTGCATCCAATCTGTTAGTCTGTGTCTTCTTAGTGAGAAATTGAGAATATTGATATTGAGAGATATATCAATGGGCAGTGGTTGTCAATTACTGTTATTTTGTTGTGGTGTGTGTTCCTGTGTGTGTGTGTGTGTGTGTGCGCGCGCGCGCGCACGCGTGCGTTTCCCTCTTATGATTTTCAAGTTTGAGACCACTCATTTCCTATATTTTCATGGGTGTGGTTATCCTTACCAGGTTGGAGTATTCCTTCCAGCGCCTTCTGTCAGGCTGGATTTGTAAACAGATACTACTTAAATTTACTTTTATCACATTATTTTCTTCATCTTTCATGATTGCAAATTTTGTTGGCAAAGGTTTGTTATGCTTTCATCCAGATTTATCAAAACCTCTAAGGGGCCAAAATGTGTTTTAGTAAGTAAATGAATAGACCAGAAGGGCAAGATTCACACTGTTGAATATTGTTCAACTCTAGATGAAAAGAGCTAGCAAAGGGGGCGGGGCTCATGGACTCCAGACTGATTGCTGGGAAACCAGTATAGTACCGACTCAGACCCCCTGATTATGCATGTCAGTTAGGATTCTTGGGCAATCTATGGGGCCTCTGGCAGTGGATCAGTATTTATCCCTAGTATATGAATGGACTTTGGGAGCCCATTCCACATAGAGGGATATGCTCTCAACCTAGATACATGGGGAAGGGCCTAGACCCTGCTCCAAATGATATGACAGACTTTTAAGACACCCCATGGAAGGCCTCACCTACCTGGGGAGCAGAAATGGGTTGGGATAGTGGGGGTTAGTGAAGGGCAGGGGAGGCGGAGAGGGAGAGGGAATTGGGACTGGTATGTAAAACAAGCTTGTTTCTAATTTAAACGAAAATATCTGGGGAAAAGTAGTTAAACCAGAAAGAAAGAGAGAGAGAGAGACAGAGAGAGAGAGAGAGAGAGAGAGAGAGAGAGAGAGAGAGAGAGAGAGAGAGCCAGCAAGCTGCAAATGATGTGGAGGAATTTTTAGTGTACATTGCTAAGTGAAAGAATTCTGTCTAAACAGAATCCAAGTCATATAGTTCCAAACATCCAACCTTCTGAAAGGAGAAAAACAAATATTTTGAAGGCTCAAGTTTGGTAGGATTTTAGGGACATGAGGGGTAAAAGATTTTTAGGAAAACAAAACTATCCTGACAATTGATCACATGCCATATACATCTGTCAAATCCAAAAGCTATGTAGAACAGAGTGAGCCTTAAACTATGGCCTTTAGTCAACAACATATGAATGTTGAGTCATTAGTTATAACAATGAAACACATCAAAGCAAGATGCTATTACAGGAAAAGGTATAGAGGGAAGTATATAGAGATCTGACAGTACATTGTACTTTCTGAATTAACTTTTCTATAAACATCAGATGTTCACCATAAGCCAATTCATTTGAAAAATAAAAACACCCAAAGCATCATAAAAGGTAAGACAAATTCCTATGGATCCATTTCATTATTTTTATTTTACTTGCCACCTTCTCTCTGTGTGTATACGTGTTTGCATCTTCATCTTCAGATGCCAAAAGTAAGTTTAGTAATGGATTCCCTGGAGCTGAAAGTTATGGGATGCTATGAGCTGTCTCACATGGGGAATTGGAAAGTGAAAATATGTCCTCTGGAAGAGCAGCAATTGCTCTTTACTGCTGAGCCATTTCTCTGGCTTCTGGAAAACCCCTGTGAAATAATTAATACAATTAATTGTGAAAGCCTTTGGATTTCTTCTCTGGCTGGAAGATGCTGAGGCTGTTTACTGTCACCAGCAAGACAATCACTAATAGCTGAAATTAAAGAACACTTAACTAACTGAGAGCTACCACATGTTTCTGGGTTAGAAGAGTCAATAAAAAGACACCATCTGCAAATTATTCTTAGATTTATTGTTCTCTCAATGAAAATTTCAGAGGGATTTTTGATAGTAATCATCAAGCTAATTGTAAAATTTTATGGAGAGCTGTAGAAACTCGAGTAGCCCAAACAACTCTGAAATAGATGAGTAAATGTGGAGTAGGCACTCTACTTGAATTCAAGAGATTTTTACATCAATCATGACAGTTTGATGCTAGTGAGAAGATAGCCATGTAAGCAATTAAGAACTCCCACACACATGGTAGATTGGTCTATAGCAAAGTTGCAGAGGACATTCAGTGTATAGATAACCATCTTCTCTAAGGAGAGAGCCAGAGCAACTGGCCAAAGTTAACAACATGAAACCCCAACTATATTGTGCAGAATATGAAATGGGATTAACCAGTAACTTGAATGGTAAACCTGAAACTGTCTCCATCATAAATTAAAATCTTTCCACTTTGAATTAGAAAATATTCTCTTAAATGATGCTCTGGAATGCAAGTCATAACAGAAAAAAATGATCAATAAGAGTTCATCAAAACTACTATCTGTTGTTCAAATAACCTTGTTAAGAAAATTAAAAAGCAAGGTAGAAGCTGAGAAAAAAATTAATTGGCAAGCAGATGTCCAGCATAAGTCTGCATAAATGCAGACCCTCTAAAAACTAAGTAGTAGTAGTAGTAGTAGTAGTAGTAGTAGTAGTAGTAGTAGTAATAGTAGTAACAATATAAAGAAGGAAAGTTAAACAAAAGATTGAAATACATCATTCCTCAGGAAGACTGACACATGATCAGTAATACATGACAATATGTTCACCATCAGGACTGACCAAATGAATGCAAATTTCAAAAGTGTGTTATCAGTTACTATAGCTTCATGTATAAATACTGATGTGTTAGATGCTAGTGGGGCTTACTGGAGTTTTGTTTGTTATTGTGAACTTGACACAAGCTAGGATCATCTGGGAAACTGGGGCAACCACAGTTAAGAAATGTCTCTATTATTGGCCTGTAAGTATGTTTGTGGGAAATTTTTTTAATTAGTGATTGGTGTGGGAGCACCCAGTCCATTCTAGATAGTGCCATCACTGGGAAGATAGTCCTGGGTTGTAATAAGAAAGCAAACTCAGAAAAACATGAGAGAAAGCCACTAAGTATTCTTCTTCTATGATCTCTGCTTCAGTTCCTACCTCCAGATTTCTGCCCCACTTATACCCCTGCCTTGGCCTCTCTCAACAATTGACTATGTTTGGGAGGTATAAACCAATAAACTCTCTATTCCCCCAAGTTGCTCTTCACGGTCATTTCCACAGCAAAATAAAGAAAACTAAGACATGGAGATACCATGTAATAAATGAACAAGTTTAAATTGCTAGCAAGATTATAAAAGGAGTGTGGTTTCTTTAGAAAATTGTTTGAACTTTCTTTTAGAGACAAACATCCTCTGTTACAGAAGTCACACTCTTATATTTATGCAAAAGAACTGAAGACATGTCCACACACAAATCTGTGCAGTGTGCATACTGGCTTTGCTAATTATTGCCAAAAGCTGGAAACAAATGACTTCTGATGCTTGAGTGAGTCGATAAACATTTGCATGCCCATTAGAATGGAATGTTGCTCCACAGGAAAAAAAAAAAAAACAGCTATCAAATATGTGCATGAATCTCAGAAGTATTATGCTAAGTGAAAGACATCAGATCAAATGGCTACATAATATGCTTTCATTTATATGATATTCCGAAAAGGGCAAAACTAGGCATTTACTAAGATACATTACAGATCAACACAACTCAGGTTTATCATTTCCAAGGGGCTCTTAAGAATTCGAAATTGAGGACAAGCAGTGATGTAGGTATATTATTTATTTTAATTTTGCATTTAGTAGTGAGGAAAACATGCTTACAAAAATTTTAGTAAATTAAAACATACTATATGTATATCTTTCCTTAATAAAATTAGCATTCAATATTCTTGTGTTTGGGCTGAGGAGTGGCTTAATGATTACAAGCATCTGCCATTAAATCATGAGGATCTGGGTTTGAATCCCCGAACCCACATGAAAATCAGACACACTTGTATCCATATCTGTTAAGTTCAGCAACTCTCACATGGAATTGGAAGATAGAGACAGGAAAATCCCTGGAAGCTCATATATAAGCCAGCTAGCTTGATGCAAGCAGTGGTGAAAATCAAAAGACTGACACTGTCTCAAATGGTGTGGAAGGTGAGGACCAACATCCCAAGTTTTTCTCTACCTTCCTCATGTGTAGCATGGCACACACATGACTACAATCCCCCCCCTCCTCCTCTCTCTCACACACACCACATCATACAAGCAGATTCAGGAGGTTTGAAAAAGAAGCCTCAAAGTTGAGTGGGAAGGGATGACGAGATAGAAGAGTGTGGCTCTGGGGAGAGCTAGAGAAGGGGTCTAAGTATGCTTAAAATACATTTTATGAAATTCTCTCCTTTTTTGTTTTCGTTCTTCTCCTCTCTCTTTTTATTTAAATTAGAAACAATCTTGGTTTACATGACAATTCCAGTTCCCTCTCCCACCCCTCCTCCCCTGCCCTCCACCGACCCCCTATCCAGAGCCCCCCTTTCTGCTCCCCAAGGAGGGTGAGGCCTTCCACTGGGAGGTCTTCAAAGTCTGCAAAGTGTGTCAAATCATTTGGAGCAGGGCCTAGGCCTTCCCACGTCTCAAAGAATTAATAAAAATATGCTTAAAGCACAGGATGGGCTACTGTGGGGGCGCTGGCACGAAGGCAGGGTTGTGTAGACATGCTTGATTCCCTGTCCTGTAGATACCCTCTGTGCTTTGGACCATCTTCTTACAAAGATGATGGCTGTAGGTTTGCAAGGAAGGCTCAGACTTTGAAACATTCTGTCCTAAATGGGATTTCTTCAGCAAATGCTCCCCTCAAGGCTCAGAATTACGCAGAAAGATTGTAAGAGCCAGATGGAATGAATGGCACGAGGCAGGCAGTGTCTTCCAGATAAAACAGTAACACAGACTCAGAAAGGCAAACACTGTATTCACTCCTAAGTGGGTATTAGTTGTAAAGCAAAGGACATAGAGCAGTGTTTTTACTTCAAGGTTTTTAATTGAGCTTTCTCTTGTTTTCCTTCTTCCTTTTGGTATAATGGTTGCATTACTATAGTTTTTTTGTTTGTTTGTTTTTCCTGTATCATCAATGGATTTTCTAAATAAATGGAGCAGTTGGATGCCTGGATTTTTTGCTTAAGAAATACTTACTCAGTGTAAAATGCAAAAGTTCATTTTCTGAGCATTTGTTAAACTTTAAAAGCATAAATAAAATGCACAAAAACGCTTATAAATTTCCTTTACTAATTACTTAGTGTTCCATTTAATTCCATGTATTTTTTACAACTACTAGAGTATACTGTGTCATCTATTCAACATTAAAAATTGTGAAATAGTACATTTTCACTAAAATTTTATTACATTAGATATGTTGAGGGCACTCCTACTTTTATTAAATATAGAAGTAATTGATAGTGGGAAGTAGCATAGTGTATCTCAGTTATGATACACTTGAATTGACTACATAATGACTTCAAAGAGTTTGTTTAATCTAAATATGACTATATCAGAAAACCTTCTATCCACTTTCACTAAAATGTTTTACATTCCTGGTTAAGTTAAAAATTTTAAAGTAAAAACTTGTTTTTCTTTCATTTGACTTCTTACCAATTATCTGTACTACATTAAAATTTACTTGTTATCAATGTTTACTATTTTCTGTATTCTATAAAGCATTTGATAACTTGAACCCCAAACTAAGCCCCTTGTATTTAATTCATCTAGAAACCAATTTACTTTTCAAATAACTTTAATTGAAAAAAGATAGAGCGAGAATATTAAAATAAGGGATAAATATTTTGAAATAGACCATTTGGAGAGTAAACTGTACCTCTGGGTCATATTTATTGAACATAAACTCTATTCTAATGCTATTGCTTAATAAGAATGTCAAAGGAGTATCATGTTTCTCCTATAGCCTATAGCGAGTTCCATGTGGTATCATCTCCAGTTACCTCAGTTAGGGGTCTCTGAACTTTCTTTAAATACTATTTACATCTGCTGCTTCCTCACAGCTCTAATCCTAGGGAGATTGAGTATTTCTTGGATCTCTGGAGAGGAAGCTGATAATGCAGCAAATTCTTATCTGCCCAAAAATTTTAAATGAAGTGTTTTAGTTCATAAGAAAAAATTGTTTACTTAATTCCAACAAACACCATAAATTGTCTATTACGTTTTAACTCCCTTGTTTGAAAAGAAATACATCTAAATATCACCTATTCAATGAGCTACCAGGTAATCAAGGAATACAATACCAACAGTACACCGTAGGGCTCATTATTTGTCTTTTCAACCATCTCCCCTCACAGGGGGCACTGACTGCAGTGGTTTCCAATGTTTAGAATTTATATGTATTAAATTTTACTGAATGAATTCTATGGGTTATCATTTCCTTCATGTGATGTTGTGTGCATCTCACTTACTATTTGTGCATGCAGAATGGGTTCATTTATTTCGTCTTCCTGTTCACATTCCTCTATATGTCCTGTCAGCAATGCCAAGTGTAGTAGACCATCTGTATTAGCCCCAAGTTGCAGGGCCATATGTCGCTGACTGGGGTTTGTGGGGCTGCATTTGGGACCAGCCAAACAGCCCTGGGTCCGTTCCTCAGTAGTAGATTGTGGATGAGGGAAGACATGCTATCAGCATTAAAGAAAGGACAGAGACATAAGATCATATCAGGAGGGCAGGGTCAGTCAATACTGAATTGCCCAGTTTATTCGTGCATCATCTTAAGTAACCATCCAAAAGTGGGGACAATGGCAGAAGACATCCATTTTCATGTATAAAAGGCAGATAGCAATTATTTCCCTAACTCCTAAAGACACTCCATAGCTGCATGTACACTTGGCCTTCAGGCACTCATGTTTCACCTAGCCTTCAGAGTGGGTGTAAACTCACCCTGGCCCAAGTCTATTGTTAATTTAGATAGGAGCCAATCACCACCAAGGCCAGGACATCCTGCAGCCATTAGCTGGTATCTTAAAAGACAATAAGAGTCAAGGATCTCTGAACTCATGGCAGGATGGAATAGATTTCCAATATTCAGGCCCCTTATATTGGAAACTATATATGGAGTATCATTTCCTTCATGTGATGTTGTATGCATCCCACTTACTATTTGTGCATGCAGAATTGGTCCATTTATTTTGTCTTCCTGTTCACATTCCATTGTATGTCCAGTCTGCAATGCCAGGGTCTTGTATTTTGTTTGTGTATATCTGTGCTATTTTCTTGTTGTTCATTAAATGTTATTGCATACAAGTTCATTCATGTCTTTTTTGCTTTTGTTTTAAATACATGTTTCAGACAACAACTGGGTTATATGTTTGTAAATTTGGCAACATTACACAACTCTTTTTCAGTATAATTATTCTCAATTTTCTTTCCATTGGGAATGTCTAAGAGATCTGCTTTCTTCCTGAGATTTGACAATAATTATTGTTAGGCTGTTTAATTTTTGTTATATTTGAGGAATTACTGAGTGTTCTTTTCCATCATCAGCATTTTTATTGTTAAATCTTGGTTTATTTTCCTCATGACATGCTACTCACAGACTTTTCATGTACATTTTTGGCATGTGGAAACATTGCTTTTAGACTGCCAGTTCATATGTAAATCTTCTTATTTTCTCATTTACATCTCATTTTTCGATTCGTTTGGGTTTGATGTGTATATTTTTGTTCTGCTTATGGAGTGCTTTTCAATAACATGGCTACACATATTTTTTTCACACCACATAAATTTCTGCTTATGTCTTTTGAGTAACCAAAATTCTTACACTATTGTATGACAATTTATCATTTTTTTTTCAGGACAGGGTTTCTCTGTATTGCTTTGGAGCCTGTCCTGGTTCTCGCTCTGTAGGCCAGGCTGACTTTGAACTCACAGTGATCCTCCTGCCTCTGCCTCCCAAGTTCTGGGATTAAAGGCATGTGCCACCAACACCCAGCTAATTTATCAGTTTTTAATTATTTTTGGATAATGCTTTCTGGTTACCACTTAATAAATTTTCAGCACAAAGGTGACAAGTATATATTCTACTGTTATCTCTATAATGCAAAGGCTATCAATGTTTGTATAAAGAGACAGAAAACTCTAGCTCTGTGGGCCATAATATACTCTGTATTGCAGTTACTGGAGTTTACTTTTGTAGCACAAAACAGCCATATGCAATGTAATTGAAAACCCACTTATAAACTCCTGTTCCTACAGCCACCTGAGTTTTTAAAAAGAAGTACAATAACTTGACTTTTATGGAGAAGCTTTTAACTTGCACTGGATTCACTTTAGAAACATTGTCTCCATGCTTTTGGGCATCCATGGGCTCCCTTTATTGGTCTTGAGTAGAAAATACCCTTCTCAGGTTTCCTGTCAAGTTGCACCAGTATCTTTAAAGTGATTGTGAAGTTAGGCTAGTTTTCATTCTCTAGACCATTGGTCCTTTCCTAATGCTGTGACATAACTGTGATGTTGATACTGTTATAAATTTGAATGCAAATATCTGATATGCAGGATATCTGATATGTGACCCCTGTGAAGGGTTGTTCGACCCCCCCCCAGAGATCATGACCCATATATTGAGAGTTGCTGCTCTAAATTGAGATGGCTGTAAATCAGTTATATAAATGTCTTCCTGTGAGTCACAGTTGTGATATTCTGATCTCATTTTAAAACAAAAGAATAAAAAATGTAATTCCCCCAAATTATATTAAAATATATTCTATAAAGCTAAGATCATGTGGCCAATATGACGTAATGTATACTATTAAACAATGGTTTTGATGTAAAACAAAAGACTTACAGACACAGACATGAGTTCTTTACACACAGAGAATTCTTCTGTAAATGGTTATCTCCATATATATTGTGCGGGGTGTTTTGAAATCACTCTCTGGTCCAATGTTTTAGCTGTTGAGACAATTATGCAGACATTGACTTAGCTAAGCATTTGGGATGAGAAGAAAAATCCATTTGAAATGCAGGTGTCCTCCTCTAATCAAAGTCCCACATCAACACTCAAAGGTATGACTTGGTCTTACCATCCCTGGACACAGAAATCTTTGCATATGATCAACAAGAGTATGTGTGAGAAGGTTGGACAATATATAACCTGTAAGCTAAATAAACACTCTCCACTCTGAATTGCTTTTGTTCTCTGTTTTATTACAGGACAGAAATCAAACTAGGACAAGATGGGTAAAAATAAATGCTTGCATAAATTTTAAAAAATATATTAAAATACCCTTGGAGATAGTTCGCCAAGATAGTGTCTGGTTCATCGTTCTTAATGCATAATCTCCTGATGTATGAAACAAATATTCATGTTCTTAAAATTTGACTTGGTGTAATATTTTTTGGGGGGTGACACAAGGGTGAGATGGTTGACCTGGGAAGAAAGGCAAATTTGATAGGAGTGCATTATATGAAATTCTTAAGTAATTTTAATAAAAATATTATGTTGGGGTAAAAAGAAAAAAAAACCCTGAGAATCCAGAGGAGGAGTGTAAATGAAAGGTTCAGTTTCAGGGGTTGGAATATTTAACCACTGGAAATCAAGCTTTGACCATTATCTGCCATCTATACCTTGCTCCCTGGGATGCTGTTTGGTAGCTAAAAGCCAAATGCAAAGTGTGCTGTCCAGGCAGCCTTGCCCCTGATGACCTGATTAAAGCATAAATCTGCAGGTACAGGCAGGAGGCAAGAAGCCAACTTTGGCTTCCTAGGGATCTAATGAGATGATTGTCTACTAGCCTCCAACTCTCCTTATTTTTCTGGCCTTGAACTCCCCAAACAGCCATAAAACACAACATCATACATGAACTTATCAAGGACAACAACAGACATGGTATGTGGACAGAAGAAAGGCAAGTGCCCAGGAGGACTCAACCCTTCACATGGAATTACAGGCAACTAGGCCATGCTGAGCATGGTGGAGAGTCTTCTCTGGGGAGGAGGAAATGTTTTTATATATGGCTAAAAGAGGTACATCCTACATGTCCTTCTGTAAAGGAAGATACACTGCTATTAGTCAAAAGATGAAAGTGTTAAGAAATGGGTATACTTAAAGTCAAGTATCAAGTGCATAATTAGAAATAAAAAAACTAACTCAAATTCATATTTTTTTGTTGCCAATAGTATGTTTCAAAGGAGACATCTGAGCAATGAGAAAGGCAAGCAGAAGCACAGAAGAGACATGGGGCTTTCACTTTTTCATCCTTCCTTACAGAAGGTGTCTTAATGTTATGGAATATGTAAAGAAAAGCATCTTTGGAGATACTGAATTTCAATTAAAAATGCCAAAATAGTGCTTCTTTCCTCCATTCCAGTTTGCATGTGAAAGTGCTGCTTAGGCAAATAATTTTATTTAAATTAGAAACAATCTTATTTTGAATATAAATCCCAATTCCCTCTCCTTCCCACTTCCCTTGGCCTCCATCCCATTCCCCATCCACGCCCCAGGGAGGGTGAGGCCTTCCATGGGGATGATCAAAATCTGTCACATCATTTGGAGCAGGGCCTAGGCCCTCCCACATGTATCTAGGCTGAGAGAGTATCCCTCCATGAGGAATGGTCTCCTAAAGTCCATTTATGCACTAGGATAAAATATTGATTCTACAGCCAGGGGCCACATAGACCTCCCAGGCCTCCTAACTGACGCCCACATTCACAGGGCCTGGTTCAGTACTATACTGGTTTCCCAGCTGTCAGACTTGGGTCCTTGAGCTCCCACATTAGGTGAGCTGTTTCTGTGGGTTTCTCCATCCTGGCCTTGACCCCTTTGCTCATCACTCCTCCTGCTCTGCAACTGGATTCCAAGAGTTTGGCTCAGTGTTTAGCAATGGGTGTCTGCATCTGCTTCCATCAGCTACCAGATGCAGGCTTTAGGATGGCATTTAAGTTAGTCATCATTCTCTTTATAGGGAAAGGGCATTTAAGGTAGCCTCTCCACTGTTACTTAGATTCTTAGTTGGCATCATCCTTGTGGATCTCTGGACATTTTCCTAGTGCCAGATATCTCTTTAAACCTATAATTACTCCCTCTATTAAGGCTTTTTCTTGCTTTCCTCCATTTTTCCCCTGACTCAATCTTCTTGATCCCTCATGTTCTCCTCCCCCCTCCTCTTCTCCCCTTCTCTTTCCCCTACCTACCACCATCCCCACACTCCCAATTTGATCAGGATCTCTTGTCACTTTCCCCTTCTCCAGGAGACCATGTATACCTCTCTTGGGGTCCTCCTTGTTTACTAGCTTTTCTGGAGGTGTGGATTGTAGGCTGCTAATCATTTGCTCTATGCCTAATATCCATATGTGAGTGTGCACATATGATGTTTATCTTTCTGTGGCTGGGTTACCTCACTGCTGAGCAGTACTCCATTGTGTAAATGTACCACATTTTCTTTATCCACTTTTCAGTTGAGGGGCATCTACATTGCTTCTAGGTTCTGGATATTATAAACAATGCTGCTATGGACATAGTTGAACAGATGTCCTTTTTGTATGAATGTGCTTCTTTTGGGTATCTGCCTAAGAGTGGAATTGCTGGATCATTTGGTAGACTGATTCCCATTTTCCTGAGGAACCTCTATACTGTTTCCAAAGTGGCTTTACAAGTTCTCACTCCCACCAACAATGGAGGATTGTCCCCCTTTCTCCACATCCTCTCCAGCATAAACTGCCTTTGGTGTTTTTTATTTTAGCCATTCCGACAGGATCAAGATGGTATCTCAGAGTCATTTTTATTTGCATTTCCCTGGTGGCTAAGGATGTTAAACACTTTCTTAAGTGCTTTTTTTTATTTTAGGCGTTTTAGATTCCTCTATTTAGAATTCTCTATTTAGTTCTGTACCCCACTTTTTAATTAGATTATTTGATATTTTGGCGACTAGCTTCTTGAGTTCTTTGTATATTTTGGAAATCAGCCCTCTGTTAATGTGGGGTTGGTGAAGATCTTTTCCCCATTGTGTGGGTTGCTGTTTTGTCTTATTGACTGTGTCCTTCTCCTTACAAAAGCTTCTCAGTTTCAGGAGGTCCCATTTATTAATTGTTGATCTCAGTGTCTGTGCTACTGGCGTTACATTCAGGAAGTGGTCTTTTATAAACAGATATAAAATCATTCTCATTTGAATGGAGAAGTGCAATGAGGAGCACTGATGTTTTAAGAGTCACTATGGCAAAGCAAATAGTTGAATGGAGACGCATCAGTCACTGAACTGAAGTTGACCTCTGAGCAGCTGCTGGGATCCCAGAAAAGCAGCAGAAGAGAAATAATGAAAACAAACAAATAACCGGAACTTTCTCAGTGCCCAGCAACTTGTTGCCACAATGACTTGAAAGGAGAGTACAAAAAATAAGGAATGAAATTTAAAAATGGGGTACAGAACTAAATAGACACTTCTCAATAGAGGAATCTAAAATGGCTGAAAGACACATAAGAAAGTGTTCAACATCCTGAGCCATCAGGGAAATACAAATCAAAACAACTCTGAGATACCATCTTACTCCTGTCAGAATGGCTAAAATCAAAAATACCAATGACAATTTATGCTGGAGAGGATGCCGAGAAAGAGGAACACTCCTCCACTGCTGGTGGGATTGCCAACTTGTACAGCCACTTTGGAAATCAGTATGGCAACTCCTCAAGAAAATGGGAATGAGTCTACCACAAGATCCAGCAATTCCATTCCTAGGCATATACCCAAAAGAAGCACATTCATATAACCAGGGCATCTGTTCAACCATGTTCATAATAGCATTATTTGTAATAGCCAGAAACTGGAAGCAGCTTAGATGCTCCTCAACTGAAAAATGGATAGAGAAAATGTGGTACATTTACACAATGGAGTACTACTCAGCAGAAAAAAAAACAATGGAATCTTGAAATTTGCAGGAAAATGGATGGAACTAGAAGAAACCATTCTGAGAGAGGTAACCCAATCACAAAAAGACAAACATGATATGTACTCACTCATATGTGGACCTGCTTTATGATATATAGTAGTGACCGTGCTTTATCAGAGCTGTTTTTAATGATGTTGCTCAGAATGGTTTCCTTCCAGATGATGATTGAGAAGCTAACTTAAAAAAATGGTGCCAGGTACCACAAGAGTAACAGAACTGTGCTGTTTTTCTGGGATTTTGTTTTTTACTTTTTTTTTTTTAAATGGAGAGTGTTGGATGTCTCTACAATTTTGTTCAAATGACTGCAGAACCTGGAAAAGCTGTTGCTGCTATTGATGCATAACATACTGCCATTATTGGTCTTTTTATATAAATATATATATATATATATATATATACATATATAATATATATTATATTTGAAAAAAAATGTTCTGCCATATATCTGGACTTGATTGGGGGAAATGGTTGTTTTTTTTTCTTTTCTTTTTTTTTTTTTTAGATTTATTTGCAATAGAACTTAAGCCTAAGATACAAGACAGAACACTGGGCATTTTTAAATATTTAAGATTTTCTAGAGAGAGCCCTAGAAACTCTAGTGTCATAATTTATTCAGAATAAAATAATTGAATTATTTGACTAGGGCAGATATACACTGCTGTGTGATAATGACATTAGCAGTAAAGCAATTAAGAGACAACGAGATCTTACCACCTGAAGAAGATTTCAACAAATACTATCCTCTGATCCAAAGGAACAAGTGACACTTTTTTAATGAGGAAAACAAAGCCTAAGAAATAAAAACGTTGTGTTTTTTTGAAAAAAAAAAATGTTGTGTTGCTAGACTGAGTGACATGCTGCAGCCCAAGTTATCTTGAGGCTGACATGAGGGTCTCTTAGGCTTTCGGAGTTTGGGGTTAGCTTGAACAATGTAGCAAGATCCTTTCTCCAAAATAGAAATAAATTAAGTAAACTGTAAAAAAAAAAGGAATGAAATAAAAAGGAATGCACACAAACCAAAAACTAGTTGAATGCTATCCCATCTCTCTGCAGTATTGCAATTCTTTTACATAAAGTGTATGTAAGTCATTCTTTAGGTGATTTCTTTTCCCTCTAAAATGTATATATCCATTGTCTGTGTGTTCATTAGCATGTGTGCATGCCAGCCCACAGGAAGTCAGAGGACAACTTGCAGGATTTAGTTCTTTCCTGTTGGTCCTGGATATTGAACTCAGGTCCTGAGCCCTGGTGAAAAGAGCCTTTATCCAGTGAGCCATCTCACTTACCATGATGTTAATGTCAATGACTGAATGACATGCTCCAAACCTTCAACTATTGTCTTAAAAATTATTGGGGAGCCGGGCGTTGGTGGCGCATGCCTTTAATCCCAGCGCTTGGGAGGCAGACGCAGGTGGATCTCTGGGAGTTCAAATCTAGCCTGGTCTCCAGAGCGAGTGCCAGGATAGGCTCCAATGCTACACAGAGAAACCCTGTCTCGAAAAACCAAAAAAAAAAATTATTGGGGAAAGAGAGAGAGAGAGAGAGAGAGAGAGAGAGAGAGAGAGAGAGAGAGAGAGAGAGAGAGAGAGGTCACAACCTCTGAGTTTGGGGTTATTTTCAGGGAAATTAGATTTTAAATGATAAAAATAGTATCTGCATAGTGATAGAGATATAAGTAAATATATTATGCTGTTTTAAAGGATCAACTACGGCAGACAAATGATTTAAGGAAAAAGACCCTTGGAAATTTCAACAAGAGAAGCTTGAAGGAAAAGTTTGGATAATGAATCTGAGCATACCTCACAGGGGGTTAAAAAAATGTGCATCAATGAAGTGATGTAAAACAGTAGAAAGACAGAAAAACAAAACAAACAAGCCAGAAATATGAGCAAGTCTTACAAATGCCACACATAACATAGAAAGCCACCATTGTAATGGTGTAAGAAAATTAGATAAGAATTACCAGGGTAAGTGGCATGACATTTATCCAACACAGAGGGACTGAGCCAGTAGATGCCATCTTGGATGGACATGGGCCTTTAGAGGCTTCTAGAGAGAAAAGCACCATCCACCACAATAGAACAGAGAACAAATGTAAGAATCCTTTTTTAATTCCCAAAGGAAAAGTGTTTATCCCAAGAACACACATGTGATTTGAAAGTAGGTTAGGATGCGATGCTCTAAGAGCCAATTTCTCTCTTATGGATGATTTCTTCAGAGACCATGTAGGGATTTAAGACAGAGGCTGAGGAGGCAGTAAGCACTCTAGGGAATTTATAGAGCAAATGAATTCTTGGGACACTGACCTTGCTAGCCAACCATCTGAGAGGAGTGGTTAAACATTCGGGTCAGAAAGTGTGCCTTAAGGCTCATCTGAGTAATAATTTATAGGACAATTATGTAAATTAATGATTTATTCATTGAAATGATATTGTAACTACATTGAAAAGACAATGAAAGAAGGTGGAGGGAATATTGAGATAAGGTTAGAAAAAATTATATTGCTATGTTAGAAACTTAATAGATATCACCTTAAAGAGTAGATACATATACTGTATATACCATGTCATTTAGGAATATAGGTGTGATATGTGACAAAGAGAAGTTTCCTTGATGAGGTGTGAGGACTACATTTATCTTTGGGTATAATGACAAATATTCAGAATTCAGTTAGGGATTATGTGACTTAGTAAAGTGGTAGTTATAGTTGTCCAGAGACTGTGATGGCCCTGGGTAGCTGGATACACGTGCATACACACCTACATACATGTATGTAGCAGCTAATGGAAAAAGGGAGGGCATAAATTTGAAAGAGAGAAGGAAGAAAAATGTAGGAGTGTTTGAAAGAAGAAAAGTGCAGGGAGAACGATGTAATTCTAATTTCAAAAGATAAAAGAAATAATTTAAAAAGAATCAGTCTGGCTGAATGGAGATGGAGTTGTAAGTTATGGAAGTGTGTGTGTGTGTGTGTGTGTGTGTGTGTGTGTGTGTGTGTGTGTGTGTGTGTGTGTTCCAGTGCCTCATGCATGTTAGTTGAATGCCTTGCAACTGAGCTTCATGCTCACCCCATAAGCCTGCTGCTTTGTTACATGCCTTTAGCATTGCTGCCATTTGAATTTATAAGTGGTCTGCTTTTCATCAAGGTGAAAGGTTCAAAGTAAGTACAGAATGTAAACTTAAAATAACCCAAAGACATATACCATTGAACTACTCAAAGCATAAAGCTTTGGAAAGAAAGCTAAGAAGAAAGCTTTCTGCAGGAAATACATATTAATAATCACATACTGACTTGGTAGGTTTTTAATTCATGTGTTTATTTCTTTCATCTCGAGAGATTAAAAAGAACACACTATGACAGCATGGGCTCATTTGAGCAGCCCTCCCTTAAAGCAAAACTGTCTAGGCAGAGGTCACAGCATACACAGGAGAGAAAGCCTGTGGTTATATAACTGAGAACTGTAAAGGAACTACTGCGCAGTTGCCGCCATTGCTGAAGAGAGGAAGACAAACATTCACTTTCTAAAGCAATGCAATTCATTCTCAGATGAGAGGACCTCACAGAGGCATTACAATATCCCTTTGAAATGTAAATAAGCCACGGAAGGATTAATGTAATTCAATATCTTTAACTTCCAAAATACAGTTACTATTCAATTATAATTTAGCCCATGTTTATTCCTATCTTTCCCCAGTTTGCAGGTATGCAGAATCACGGAAATGTTAGTTTTTCCCATAAGTCCTTGTTTCAATCAATGAAAGCATTCTTTCAACTTTCCATTCTTAGACTATTCTCTGTGGACCATATGCTGTAGATTCTCAAATCCTGTCAACTTTCGTTCCAAAATTAACCCAGATTTTCTGCCACTTGTCACCATCTCTTCTACTAACTCACTGGAACAAAGTCCCATCCCTCTTCCCTGGACTAATGTGTAAATTGTTTCTGTTGTCTCACTGCTACTCCTGTGTCTCTTTTTACTGGTGCAAACAGTCCTTTATTGGTGAGTTTAGACAATTGATATTGAGGGATATTAATGACCATTGATTGTTAATTCTTGTTTGTTTTGGATTTGTTTTTGGTGGTGGTATTTTGTGTAGATTTTCTCCCCTTTTTTCTTTATCTTTTGGTAAAGTGGGATTATCTATTACCTATGTTTTTGTGAGTGTAGTTAATTTCCTGGTGTTGGAGTTCTCCTTCCAGTACTTTCTGTTGGGCTGGATTTGTGGATATGTATTGTTTAAATCTGGTTTTATCATGGAATATCTTGTTTTCTCCATATATAGTGATTGAAAGCTTTGATGGGTACAGTAGTCTGGCATCTGTCCGTGGTCTCTTAGTGTTGGTAGAATATCTATCCAGGACCTTCTGGCTTTCAGAGTTTCCATGGAGAAGTCAGGTGCAATTATGATAGGTTTGCCTTTATATGTTACTTAACCTTTTTCCTTTGCTGCTCTTAATGTTCTTTCTTTATTCTGTATGTTTAGTGTTTTGATTATTATGTGGCAAGGGGACTTTTGTTTTTGGTCCAGTTCTTTGAATGCCCTCTTCCTAGTTATTCAGGTCACTCCCATTATTTGATGATGGTTTCCTTCACATATAATCTAATCAGAGATGTACACACTTCCTTTACTGTGCTTGATGCTTCCTCATGGCACTTAACCAAAGCATACATCATAGATTCTGTGTTTACTGTCAGCTTTTTTTCCCCATTAGAACATGGACTCAATGAGGACAGTGCTGGTCTCATTTCTTGACTATACCCTCAGCCTGTGGCTAACATAGACAGAATAATCTTTTCATAAAATGAATGAATATCAGACATCAGGTCTTTCAGAAAACATTAAGAACAAATGATTTATAAATATTTTGTGTTGTGTGCAGAGTTGCAGAAGTAATATCAGGGAGTCCATTAAAACTGTTTGAAATGAAAGAACATACTCCCATAACAATTTTATGAAACTTACACTTTAAAATAAAATGATAAGTTTGTATATTTTAAAGAAAGTCCTGTTTTGACTTGTGAGATGCTGTACCTAACATTAATATCTTATTTATATATACATGTACAGCTATTCATAACTAAAATTCAATGGATATTAAATTTTCATAAGAAAATTTGAGAGGGTTTGTCACAGGTTCTGTTGTCAGTTTCCATCTGTGTTAGCAACTGATTTCATAAATGTAGACCTTTACATGGAAATTTTCTCAGACAGAATGATTTCTAGGTAATCCTCCTTGGAATTTTGGGAAATTTACAGCTGTTCTGTCATGTTGTCTACTGGTATTCCTGTTGCCTTTTTTGATAAATGATGTGTGAGAGATTAGGGGATTCTTGCTTACCTGAGAAATACAATGCCTGCCTCTTTCCCACTCCCTCTGGCCAGCTACTTTCTGTCGAGTTCATATATATATATTGGATTGAGCATACGTCCAGTTTAAGTGCAATAATAAATTCAGTCATTTTTCCTGTTATCTTTATTCTTCTGATATGACACAGAAATAAACTTTTAGATTAAATTGTTCTTCTTTGATTTTATTTAGAATGAGTGTTGAAAACAGTAGCCTTGATCTCAGCCCCTGACTTTGACAGCTTACTTAATAAAAATGGCGTATTTTTTAAATGCATTATTTCACCCTTCTCTCGGTTCTGTTTTATAAATGATAAACTGTTATTGGGCATGCTGTGTTACATACTGTTCTTTCTTTTTCTCAAGGATAAATTACAATCACACATTCATTCTAGAAGCCATCTTTCTTTTTAATCACCTGAAATGGCTCCTTGTACTTTTGCCAGATAATTTGATGTTTGATATAGTGATGCAATTAACTTGAAAATAAACCCAATAATTATATGGCCATTGTTTCAGAAAAATCTTTTTCAGTAAAGTTGAGCTGAAGCCTATATAAAAATTGAAGGATTTTAAAAAATAAAATTGAGGGTTTTAGAAGAAAATGCTGTGTACAACTGATCAGCTAAATTGTGTAAAGGAAACTTCTCTGGCTTAAAAATGAGATGGGAAAGATTTCATTTTCATTTCCTTTCTGATTATACTGTAACTGACCTTGAAAAACCAACTTTTCCCTAACGTTTTTTTCTTTTTTTCTTTTTATTTTTTTGTTTTTTCGAGACAGGGTTTCTCTGTGTAGCTTTGGATCCTATCCTGGCACTTGCTCTTGAGACCAGGCTGGCCTCGAACTCACAGAGATCCACCTGCCTCTGCCTCCCAAGTTCTGGGATTAAAGGCGTGCACCACCAGCGCCCGGCATCCTAACCTTTTTTTTTTTTAATTTTGCTTATTTCTTTGTTTGCAGATGGTGCTATACTTTGATGTAGAATTTTGAAAATTTAATTGTTTTTAAAATGTAATTCCTCATACATGTACAGAGGGCAAAAACAAAATAAACCCATGTTCCAACTCAGTTGATAAGCTGTGACATCACAGTGCTCATTAAAGAGACCAAGGATAACACAATTTGAGGAATTTAGTAATTTTCCATCTTAGGGTAAGCATCAGTTCTCCTTAGTGCAATGCTCCTAACATGTAAGAGAACATAGGCGCAATTTACATCATTATACACAAGGTTCATGTATAACATGTATTGCATCCTATTAAATTTCAATACCATAACTTGATTCTCTTCATCTCTGTTCTGCTTCTACATCATATATATATATATATATTATATATATATATATAATATATATTAATAATCTTTACCACTTTCTGAATTTTTGTTTTCTTCTTCTTAGTCTGATTATCAATAAGGATATTTACTTTCTGGGTAATTGTCTTTGGATGCCAAACTTTCAACACCATTCTTACATGGACAAAGAATCCAGAGGTTGTTTGAGTTTCTGCAAGGAATCTGCATTCAGTTCGTGGTGGTTCTTTGACATAACTCTCAGCAGCGTGCATGCTTGGTAATCATTGGTCTAAATCTTTGTCTCAGTCTATAAAATAGGATGACTGGGCATTGCTGAATGCAGTGGGTCTTTCTCATTGGACTTTTCTTGCATCACCCGCTCCCCAAATAATGACATGGGACTTATTATTAATTATGAAAGCTAGGTCTTTAGCTTAGGTTTTATCCCAACTAGCTTTTATGACTTAATCTGTTTCTATTAATCTATGTTCTGCCATGTGATTTTCATCTCTCTTCCATTCTGTATATCATACTTGCTTTGCATCTTGCTGGTGCCAAGATTCTCCCTGAGTTCCTCTCTTTCCCTGAAATTCCTGCCTATTCTCTCCTGCCTGGCTATTGGCCATTCAGTTCTTTATTAAGCCAACCACAATGATACATCTTGACATGGTATAAACAAATATCTCTCAACAGCTGCATGCTAAAAGTCCTATCCAGACCTCCTTTACATCTTCATTCTGAAATTTTCTTAATAGTTACTTCCAAGTGTCCCACATCTTTGGATAACTTTGTCCATCACCACAGTCACTATTCTCCCAGAAGCTCTCACCTTGACTGCTCCTTTGTGCTACACATTCTCATCCATCTTAGTTCTGGTTGTCCCCACCTCCCCCTCTTCTTCTCTCCCACCTTGAGTCCTCTCCAATCCCTACACAGTTGCAGGTTTCTACCTGTGTGAAAATCACATATGTTCCACTTCCTCCACTTAAAGCTTCCATGTTCCCTTCCAAGGGCTGTTTCTTCTTTCCTGAGCTCTACCCTTGCCCATGCTTGCATATCACATAAGTAAATATTAAAACATAAGGTATACCTGTGAGAGGCAACATGTAGTATTTGTCTTTCTGAGCACGATTTATGTAATTTGATGTAATGTTTGCCAAATGTATCCATTTCCTTCAAATGTCATGATTTTATTCCTCCTTATGGCTGAATAAAATTCCATTGCTAATATGTATCAGAGATATTATTTAAGTATCTGTTTCTTAGAATGTTTACATTACAGTTATTATCAATATATAGTTATTTCTTATTTTTTCATAAATTCATTACTATGTTTTCAGTGACTTTATATTGTTTACAATCTACTGTAATGCTATTTACTGTTACATTCATTTACTTATTTTTTATGTTTTGCAGTTTTTAAAATAATACTTATTTTATTTTGTATGCACTGGTATTTTGCCTGCTTGTATGTCTGTGTGAGGGTGCCAGGTCCCCTAGAACTGAAGTTAGAGACAGTTGTAAACTTCCATGTGGGTGCTGGGAATTGAACACAGGTCCTCTGGAAGAGTAGTCAGTGTCCTTAACCACTGAGCTGTCTTTCTAGCAGCTATCCATTTACATCTTGTTCAAAAACAAAATTTTCAAATATGTCTGAATCACTCTGAGTAATATATATATATAGATAGATATAGATATAGATTTGCTATCATTTAAAGCAATATTAATTTAAATTCATAATGAACAACTTTGAATACAATTAAACACTAATAAAAAAATAAAAATTTTGCTTCCAAAGTTCAGGCAAAATGAATTTTCTTTAGCTCTTAATTATTGAATTATTTCTAATGATGACCTAAAATCTGTTTTTGAAAAAATTTCTAGGAGATATATGCCATGCAGGATAAATTTATGACATAATGTAAATAGTTGTTTTAAATTTTAAGAATGAGACTCAGGAAGAGATTTGTTAAAAAGATGTGTTTGCATTTCTCCAGGCATCTTATATTAGTGTTACACTCTTAACTTAGGACGGAAATCAAGATAAATGAGGCAAGGAGGCCACAGTTATTGATGGACCATTGAGTACACACATTTATAGAGACTTTCTTTTCTCAGAACCTTTTTATAAATCAAAGTCTCGTTTATCATCCCTAAGTAAACTTTATTTTATCAAGTCGATAACTATTCATTGCTGAACTCTTTAAACTGGTCAAGCAGATGTAAAATGTTCCCTTTAAATCTGTTTGATTAACATGGATAGATGTTCAGTGATCTCCTTTGTTTAGAAAACTATTAATATCTCCTTTTGTTCAAATGAACCATTCTTTGATGTGCATTCACAGATGGCTAAGTTGAGCTGATTCTCAGTTGTTTATCAGAACAATTTCCCAAATGACTTCTTTCAGAAATTTATTTGAATAATTTCTGGTTACTAATCAATTCTCTCTCTTGCTCTTTCTCTCAGTGCCTACTTTCCTCCCTCTCTGGCCTTGAATAAGCTTGTGTAATTTTTTGTTGTTTTGTTATGTTTTGTTTTGTTTTGTTTTGAGACAGGGTTTCTCTGTTAGCTTTGGAGCCTGTCCCAGAACTTGCTCTTATGACGAGGATGGCCTTGAACTCACAGAGATCTGCCTGCCTCCTAAGTGCTGGGATTAAAACTGTGCCCTACTACTTGTATAACTTCTTAAGTTTAATTGTCAAAAATGCACTATTTATCCAAATTAATAATACATTCATTGTATGTCTATCAGTAATATAGTCTATCATAGAAAATAAAAAAGGTGTAGAGAGAAGAAATTATTGAATGATAACTACAGTCAGAAACATGTATCTGTTTTTACATAATCAATATTCCCTAGGAAGGGAGAATAGGATACCAAAGAATAGGTATTAAATTATGGTTAGATGGAGATACCTTCTAATGTTTGATAATATAAGATAAATACAATTAAATACTATAAGACAAAAATTTTAAATTTCCCAAGAAAAGTAAATGATAAAAGTTAAAGGGGAAGCAAATGACAATTGTTTTTATGCATTCATTATACAGTAAATTCATGTACAGTGTGGGTGGTACCTCCACTGTGATGGTTTGAATTGGGATGGTCCCCACAGATTCATATATTTGTGTATTTGATTCCCAGTTGGTAGACTGTTTAGGAAGTATTAGGAGATGTGGCTTGTTGTGCTAGGTGTGCCACTTGGGAGTGGGCTTTGAGATTTCAAAGACCCAAGCCAGGCCCACTCTCCCCTTCTCTCTGCCTCCATCTTGTGGATAAGGCATAAGTTCTCATGCCTCCCTGCTTCCATGCTTGCAGGTGTGATGATCACCAACTAAACCTTGGAGAGTGTAAGTGAGCATCCAATAAAATGCTTTCTTTTATAAGTTGACTTGGTCGTGGTATATCTTCATGGGCAATAGGGCAGTACCTAAGGCACTCAGGCTGGATCCTTAACTGCTCAAAGGAGAAAATGATTTGAGAACACATATTCATCTCCCTCTGCTTCCTGAATGTGGATGCAATGTAACTAGTTACCAAGACTTCCCTACCATGTTGGACTATAACCTGGAACTGTGATGCAAAATAAATCCTGCTTTCCTTAGGCTGCTTTAATCAGGATATTTTGTCTTGAAAACAGGAAAAATGATGAAGACCAGTTTTGACTTATAAGCTCCATTTTTCATCAAATTATGACAATTTATGCTAATTGTAATGGAGCTTCATGATAATTGACCACTTCTCACTATTGTTGAAGAAACTTTTTTCCTTGGCTGTCAAGGGCTCTGGTCCTAAAATAAGATTGTAACTGTTTCTCTTACAGTATCAGGTGTAATGAGGGAGGTCCTTCTATATACATGTTTCTCTTATTCATTGAATAAAACACTGATTGACCAATAGCCAGGCAGAAAGCATAGGCAAGGCTAACAGACCAGATGGCAGAGAAGATACTATGTAGCCGCCAAAGCAGTAACAAGTCTGGACATTCTGTCCATGTGAAAATATATAGATTAATATTTATGGATTAATAATTAAGACAGAGCTAGCCAATAAGAAGCTCTAGCCAACATCCAACAGTTTATAAATTATTATAAGTCTTTGTGTGATTATTTGGGGCTAATTGGCTGCAGAATCAAGCTGGAAAGAAACTTCAGCTACATATGTGATTATTCCTAATATCAAGTATTAGTTACTGCTACTGTGTAGAAGACCTAGACCACAACCTAATGACAGCTTCTTACAGGAAACCTCACCTTATCAAACAGTCTGAACGTTTCAGTAATCTTGTTATGTATTGTTAAATTATTTTAACAGAAATTGTTTTAAATTACATTATTTTCCAGAAATATGGATGTAGATTTCTAATACAAAGACTGTATATGCAAATATTCATAGTATTTTACTTTGCTAAACATTGATTTATTTTATTTTAGAGTGCTGACAATGGAGTAATCCAGGCAAATGTGTCTCTGGCCCTCACACACCTGCACATGGCAGGTGTATGTACCCTGGCTCTTTAAAAGAAAAGCCCCATCCACTTTTGTTCCCTCTTTCTCTTTCCCACTGTTCCTCTGAAGGGGCTGACTGGACTTTTCCTGTTTCATCTACCCTATCTTTCTCTTCTTCCTCTATCTCCATGTCTCTTTACCTCTTTTCTCTTTCTTTCCTTATTTCCTACCTCCCCCTCAATAAAACTTCCAATATGAGTCACATCTACAGATCTCTGTTTACCCATCTGCCTGCCTTCCCTCACCCACTGTGATGCAGGACACATATTGTCCCAACCCTCAGCTTTTTTCCTAACAGACAGAACTTTAAATTATGCATCCATTGTTCCTTTTGTTTGGTTGTTTTGTAGCCTAGGATGGCCTCACAGGAGTGATACTTCTGCTTCAGTGCCCTGAGTATGTAGATTATGGGCTCAAACCATCTGCATTTGTACTTCTGTGGATCTCTAGTGAGTGTTCTTGGTGCTGAGGGTACAGCAATGAACAAGGCTGAAAATGCCTGTGCTCTTATGTCCTCATGGAATATATCTTCTTGGAAAAGAGGGAGAAAGGAAGGTTACAGGTAATGAATGGAGTAGGATTACATAAATGCATAATTGAAACTAGAGGCTGTAATGAGGTGGGTGTTTTGACTACTGCCTAATGAAAGTGTCAGTTCTGAGTATGAGCATTCCTACCCAGACCCAAGTGTAGCAGAAACCTCTCTTTCTGTTTTCTGTTCCCATCATGGCTGATAGAGTCCCACAGTAGTCCCTGATCTACTGTGTTCTGTGCTCTAAGTACTAACAATGCTGAGTAGATATCTCAACTGAAGCATGTGCAATTGATCCATAGATATAGAGAAAGCCATTATAGTTTTAAGCTACTGGGATTTTGTTGTTGCTTTTTAACAAATAAGCAATATTATGTGGCTTTCTAAAGACTACATTTAATAATCACTCAAATTAAAATTATTCTTCACTGGTTATCAGCTCATGTTTCCTCACCTAGGGATTGTCTATGCCTTGGCTCAGTATGTCTTCTAAAGAGTCTTGGTGTTTTCTTGTTAAACAGAATGATTTACTGATTAAAAAAATAAGCCTTTTGAAATATGTTATTTTATTCTAATTTATTATTTATACATTAATTTTTTACCTAATTTTGACATTTGTAGTTCTATACCTCTATAATTGTTTCTCAGTAATTACTAATTGTCCTTTGAAAATTATATATATATATATATATATATATATATATATATATATATAATTTCATGTGTAAACATAGATTCAAAAGCTGAAAGAGGCTACCTACAATAGGGGGGAAAAAGCTACCAGGAACCTTGTGAGAAGAAAGCCTGGCATGAAAGGCTAGCTCTCCTGTGAATTGAGAAAAACATTCATTTATTGAAATGGGTTAATTGGAAATCACTCAGCATGAACTCATGGCCTCAAAGGAATCTTTCAGTCACCGGAAAGAGCCAAGATATCTGTCTGTTGGAAAATGCATTTGCCCTTGAGATAAACCTGTTTTCAATCAGTAGCTCGCTTAAATGTTGTTTTCTTATGTGGCTGAGCATTGCTGAACACAACATATAGATATTTCTAATTTTTAATGGGATGAAAACTTTCTGTCCCCTGTCACTACTAGATTTGAGGATAAGTATTTTTGTTGCAAGGTGTCAAACATCTATAAAATGAGAGAAAATAGAAATAAAGCAGTGGTTAAAATAAACAAGTATACTAAATCAATCCTGACTTGTTAGTTTAAAATGAATAAAAATAATGAAAAATTCAAATATAATCACATTATAATTGTGAGCAAGGTAGCTCAAGGTAGAGTAACTAATGGTAAAGTTTCTATGGATTTTTGATTTCCTTTAGCTTTAGGTTTTGTTTACTTGCTTCTGCTTTTACAGGGCATTCATCAGTTGCTGGATAAGATTTCCAGCATTTGGCCATTATAGCATTTTGGCCTTCCAGACAAGATTACCCAATATTTCTTTACAATATGCTGTTGTTAGTTAATATTGAGAAAAGAAAATGAACCATAGAACACATAGTCTTCTTCTTTAGGAATACAAGGAGTAAGGCATGCCTTATGTTTTACAAGTGATTAAGAAACTATCAAATGTGTAAAATTTAATTTAAATAATTGTTATTAAACATATTTGGGTCCTGTGTGCCTTGTTTTATGGCCACTAATTTTTGCATTGAGAACAAACAAAAATAGGAATGAAATCCATGAAACAAAACTATCACTTTCCATATCACCATTAGTTACTGAATGTTTTCTCCATGCTAGAAGCTATCTCTGTAGGTGATGGTAATAGGCACACGTACACCCAGATACACACATTCTTGCTAAGATGAATCATCGAGCAATGAAGCAATGCGTTGCTTAGCATTCCTTATTATGTAGTAGGCAGTAGCCTATTGTTGAATGAAGAAATGAAAGAAAGTGGAGGTGAATGAAATGAATTAATATAGTTTAAAAAGTGCAGGGGCAGAGTGCATGTGTGCGTGTTGAGTGGAGGGAGGAGGAAGAAGGAGGTGTAGTGAATACACTTGCGTCCAAGGGTATAAACAGAAATTCTACTCACCTAACAAACTCAAAAACATTACTTTTGTTTTGTAAAACAAAGGCAACTCATTTATTCCCTTTTATTATTTTCTTGAACATAATTGTTAAAGTGATTTCAGGAGATGTGCACAAAAAATAAAAATTCTAATGTCTAGTCAGAAATATTTGTTGGAATAAGATTCACAAAAGAGATTCCTATTTAAGATGAAAATGTGTGTGGTTTACTTGAAAATACTCTTTTTATTTTCGTAGCCTTGATACTTCTTCACTTATACAGGTTTATTACACTCATTTTCCACAGTATGGTAAATGTGGGAGACCCCAGCATATTACAGTCAAACTTGAAGTGGTGGGGTAGGGCATCTGATTTAAGAAATCTGTGCACCTGCCTTTTGCCTTCAGCCTTTCCATTTCCTATCTTATTTTTCATTCTTTCCACTCATCAATGTGAAATTTGTTCTTAGTTATCACCCTTTCTTATCACTACTGTTTTCTGAAAAAGAAAAGTATGTTTTAACATCTCTTCCAAAAAATACATGCATGACAGTCCCTAAAATTTGCCATAGAATTGCTGTGGATAAGCCAGGAGATGCTATACAGTGTGCGCAGACTGTTGGAGACTATATAGAGGAGCATATTTTGTTAGTGGATAGAGTTGCTGGAATGATGAGGACAAAGTTGCCATAGAAATTCATGAAAAATTTGCATTGCCCTAAGCTGTGGTATTAACAATGACTGACAGATCTTCCAAGGGACAAACAAGTGCTTCACAACCAAAACTGTGTTAATCCACAAACACAGGGTTTTCCATGTTTTTCATGAGTGTAATGACCTGACTTGGAATCCATCTGTTGAAATGCTTCATAGTCCATATAACAGGAAGTCTTAAGAAATGGCTCCCAGTTTAGATGAAGTTACAAAACTCTTCCTGTTGTCCAGAGTTAAACACTTAGAAGAATTTCAATTTTATTTTAAATACCGTGTATCTTTAATGGGCAGAATGACTTCAGCTTAAAGCCTGCATGTTCCTAAAGCCAGAATGAATGTATTCCTGGGAGTGGGATACATAATCACATCACGTTTCTCATTAGGACAAGTGCTAACTGGTTTTCCCATTTTTATAAACTGGTAAGAAAGAGCATATAGGAGCCCACAAAATGAAAACATGTAACTCTATGAAAAGTTCGCTCTGTTCTTTATTGGGATTTTATCTTGTAAAAGAAAGTGTCAGTGCTGAGAAATGGTTCAGCGGTTAAGAGCCTAAACTTCTTTTGTAGAGGAAATGACCTCTGTGCCCAGCACACATGTCTAGTGGGTCACAACCACCTGCAAAACTACCTTCAGAGAATTCAATCTAATCTGAGGCCAACTACACACATGCACAGAATTTCCCACATAAATATAATTTTAAAAATCAATCTTTATAAAAGAAAAATGTGTATTCTTATGTTTTTCTTTTTTGAGATTAGAATATAATTATGTCATTCCTGCCTTTCCTTTTTCCTTTCTTCCTTCCATGTCCTCCCATGCCCTTTCTCATTACTCTTTCAAACTCATGGAATCCCCTTTAATATATATATATTAGTATGTAATATTAATATATAATATATATATATCCTGCTCACTGTGAATACCATTACTAATATGCATTGTTTCAGGAAAGACCATTTGGTATTGGATGACCAACTGATACGCTCTTTCATGGAGAAGAGTATTTCTTTCAATCTCGGTGTTCCTCGGTAGCATATAATTGTAGGGTTGAGACCTCTCGGGCTTTCCCCCATCTAATTTAGCATGCTATAGTTGTTTCTGTGTTCAGCTTATGTTTGGACAGTCATGTTGGTGAGAATTTATGGGGATAGGTTCTGACATTACTGGGAAGCAATCTCCGGGCAAACTCCCCAATCATCTGCCTCTTACAATCTTTCTTCCCTCTCTTCTGCAATGTTCTTTGAGCTTTGGGTGAAAGAGTATTTTGTGGAACTCTCCATTGGGATTTACAATTTTTCATTTGATTACTTGTGGTTTTCTGTAATGGTCCAGTCTGTTCCAAAGAGAAAAAAAAAAAAAAAAAAAAACTTTTTTTTTTCTGTTGTTGGTGCATGAGATCTACCTGATAAAGCAATCTGATTAGGAAAAGTGTTAAGGAGGAGAGAAAAAGGAGATAAATATAAAAGAAAAAGGGCAAATAACAATGAGAATGTCTGACAAGTACTAAGAAATCATATTAACTATATGTCTAAAAAACACTACAATACACAAAATTCTGTGTATAAATACACATATATGGCCTAAGTGAACTATTCTCATCTTGGATGACACCAAGACTCAAAGACCACCAAACAAAAACTCCAGACAAACATGAGAAGCTCTCATTGGAGTTATTGTTCAGGGACATCTAGGGGTCTCCTAAAACACATTGGTACTGCTATTGACTGCCCCCAGAGGTAGAAGGTAAGTCTTTATGGCAGAAGATACCCTGTACTTCAGGCACAGAGGCCTGTGAGCAGGACCAGACCTGAAAGCCTCCCCTCTAAGTACCAGAAGGCACCATACAGGCTTCCAAAGGAATGAAGCAACCAACAGTCATACCCAGCTTAAACACCAATGAACCACAGCAATGACCATCATGGTAAGATAAATGTAAGGGTGTAGGAGTGTCACACATACTTTAGCAGTAAACAACAGCTTATTTCTCACTGGTCTTAAAATCCTCAACAGGAGTAAAACCAAGCCTGGTACTGGGAACCAAGCTAGCTAATCAACGATTATGAAGTCATGGGTCTTGAAGGAGAACTTACAACTACAGTTTTACTAAACAGCATATTCCCTAACAATTTAAGATGTGCTATTATAACATACATAAGAGAAGTACATATGCTTATATTTTCATGAGTCAGCATTTAAAACATAATTGGAAAAATATTACAAGGGCTTCAATAGCTTGCTATGGAATGCTGATAAATAACTGTAAATAAACTCTTTAATGAATATGAAATAATTTTGGTCATAATTTGATAAGATGTCTGCTAATTAGCCTACTCTTCTACTTATTGTCCAAGAAACATCTTGGATGAGAAAAAAGACTAAGTTCTTCTGATGTATTTGTATGTCTTATGTAATATAAGCAAAGAGTCCCCAAATGGCTTCCCAAAATGTATCTCTTTAAATTCTGTCCTCAGTTTTCTTACAATGGCATTTAGAATGGAATCCTGTCTCTCAACACTGCCCCATGGAGTTAGCAGAGAAATCTTCAGTCACAGGACTACATCTACAGTTCGTCATTGAATTTTACCTAATATTTTCACTCTGAGATGGAGTACTTTACCTTTCTCTCATCTAACATTTACAAAAATCCCTGATTTTTGTTTGTTGGTGTTTTGTTTTCAGCACACAAAACACCTTGCTAAATTAATCTTTATTGAGTGAATCACCATAATAATAAAAGGCAACATTCAAAACTCAGAGAGGAACGAATTAAAGGGAGGAGGAGGGAAAGAAGAACCCTAGAACTAAAGCTTGCAGTGGATTTTCTTGTTTTCATAAGTTTAGTCATCTATTAAGCTTTTAAAAATGTCTTTCTTGTATACATATGGAGGCTGGATATGTACATGTGTGTACATGTGTGTATGAATATGCTCACCTGTGCATATGTATGTGAAGGTCAGATTGGCCTTGGTGTACTCCTCAGTCACTCTGTTCTGTATGTTTTGAGGCAGGGTTTCTCATTTAATCTGATGATTTCCTAGTATCTATGTGTTTCTATCCCATGACATGCATGCTGGGATTGCTGATGTGTGCAACCATGCTTGACTGGTGTGTTCCAAATCAGGTCCTCACACCTCACACTTGGGAAGAAATAATTTATTCACAGAGCAGTCTATCTTGAATATACATATATATATATATATATATATATATATATATATATGTGTGTGTGTGTGTGTGTGTGTGTGTGTGTGTGTGTGTGTATGTGACATCTAATTTATTTAATTTTTTTAGGTTATAATTGCATCATCACCCCTTTTCTCTTTCTATTCCCTCCCATATATCTGTCCTCATTCTTTTTCAAATCAATAGACTCTTTTTCAGTAATTGTTACATATATATATATATGCATAATATATATAATTATACATTGTGTATACATATATAATACACACACAGGCAAGCATGCATACTCCCATTCACACACACACACACACACACACACACACACACACACACACACACACACAAATACCTAAGTGCAACCTGCTCAGTATGTATAAAGTTACTTGTATGTGTGTTTTAGGGCTGACCATTTTCATGGATTTGGGAGAGACCATGAAGCCTCAACCCTACATAAAGAACTAAAGGCAAATTATAGGTTTAAAGAGAAATCTGGCACTAGGGAAATATCCAGAGATCTACAAGGATGACACCAACTAACAATCTAAGCAATAGTGGAGAGGCTACCTTAAATGCCCTTCCCCAATCATGAGATTGATGACTACCTTATATGATACCCTAGAGCCGTCATCCAGCAGCTGATGGAAGTAGAAGCAGAAACCCACAGCTAAACACTGAACTGAACTCCTGGAATCTAGTAGTAGAGAGGGTGAATTGATGAGCAAAGGGGTACATACCAGGTTGGTGAAACCCACAGAAACAGGTGACCTGAACATGGGGGAGCTCATGGACCCCACACTGATAGCTGGGAAACCAAGGTAGGACTGATCCAGATCCCTTGAACATGGGTGTCAGTAAGGAGGCCTTGGCAATCTATGGGGCCTCTGGTGGTATATCAGTATTTATCCCTGGCATACAAATGGACCTTAGGAGCTCATTCCACATAGAGGGATAGTCTCTCAGCCTAGACATATGGGGGAGGGCATAGGCCCTGCTGCAAATGATATGATAGACTTTGAAAATCCTCTATGGAAAGCCTCACCCTCCCTAGGGAGCAGAAAGGGAATGGGATAGGGATTTAGTGGGGGGCAGGGGAGGAGGGAAGGGAGAGGGAACTTGGAGTGACATGTAAAACAAGCTTGTTTCTAATTTAAATGAAAAAATAGCTGGGCGTTGGTGGCACATGCCTTTAATTCCAGCACTCCAGAGGCAGAGGCAGGCAGATCTTTGTGAGTTTGAGGCCAGCCTGGTCTCCAGAGTGAGTGCCAAGATAGGCTCCAAAGGTACACAGAGAAACCCTGTCTCAAAAAAAGCCAAAAAATACAGAAAAAAATGTAATGAACCAAAGGCAAGTGGGGAGTGGGGCAAAGCCAGAGAAATAGTCTTTTCCTGTGAAGAGGACACCTACAAGTTTAGCAACTTTCAGTTGGTCTTGGTAAGGTATGCCTGTGGAATTAAGAATTTAGGAGACTGATAATCACTTCCTCTGGCAAATTTCAAATTAATATAGGAAATGGCAGGATTGCCTTAAAAATTAATAACAAAAGTTATGTTGACTTTCAGAGTTAAAGAAACTGCATTTTCATATTAAATGGAATAATGAAAAATAGAACCAAGTACATCTGGGCTTCAACTTCTGCCATTGTATGTTTTTGAAAGAAAACTATGGAAATTATTTGATGACAACACAGTCTTAGCTTTCCAACTGCTACATGTCCAAACTGTCTGCAGCCTTGATTGATACATGTGACCTTGGCTACCTAAGCGGCCAATTAATGAGGAACTGGCCATCATTATTAGAAGTATGTATGTTCTGTACTAGAGTGGTGTCTGAGCTACCCATTAAAATGGCTTGAAAAGCCACAGTATTTCCAGCAAATCCCCCTTAAGCTTCTCTATAGGTGGTGCTCAAAGCTGGATCTTTGGTCCAGAGCCGGGGATGAAATTCTTTAGTTCTTCCTAAACTTTCTGATGGCTAGTCTGTCAGAATATAGCATTATTAAGCCGAAAACGCAAAATCACCATTTTAGACTTGATATAGGGTAGTTTCATTGTATTTCAAGGGACATAACATGAATAAGATAATGTATGGGAAGAAGGGAATGGATTCTAGTGTAGGACTATAGTATCTGAAAAAAATGAATAATTATCTTTGTCTTCAATATCTTTATTCTGACAAGGATATAGTCTAAGACAAATGGAAAACGTACACTTCTAAACTCACTTATCAACAAAAAAACAATCTTATAAGGGACAAGTTATATACATATGGTTTCCTTATATCTTTGCAAGTGTTTGCCATGCCTCAAATTGCACTTAGTTAGAGGCACAGGGGTATGAAGAGAATGTAGTGGCTGGGGGCTCCTAGACTCTGAAGAGGATGAGAAAGTCCTCCCTCTACCGCACAACAGTATAAGCTTAACAAAGCAAAGACAAAACCAAAAACAATGACACTTTCTACTAATTTAAATTAGCATGTGCTTCCTCATAATTTTTTCATTAATCTTGTTTTCTTGATATATTTTAAGTGTCATTTATTTTTACTCGTGTTTTCTGAAGCTCCCAACTTTGTTCTATAATAAATGCATTAACTGAATTCATTCATATCATGCTGATCCCAACCCTGGTTGACACCCATTTTTCTGTACCATTGGACAAACCTTAAAAAATTAATTCAAAAAAGAGAGATGCCAGATAAGTAGCAAGTATCGAGAAGCCAACCTTTATAGCACAGTTCTGAGTATACAACTTTGCTCCTATCAGTGTCTTTGCAGAAGAAATTCTAATGGCCTAAACAGAGGTTAGCTGAGGAGTTTTCCCAATTTATAAATCAATATTGCAAGTTAGGGGGTTTTGCAGCTAAACAGAATTTGGCCCTAAAGTTACAGATTTCTCTCTTAAAACCTTCCACTTAAATATTTTCTAAAGTTATCTGACTGATGACAGAATTCTTAATCTTATCTGCTCTGGATCCCATGATAAAGGATTCAGTTTAATCTTGCCTTAAGGACAGAGGCTGTTTGTTTAACTCTTTTCTCAAGTGATAGAAATTAAAACTTCAATCTCCAAGCAAAACCATATTAGCAGGTATATATCCCCAAATTCCATCACTTATTCACCCCAATATCTCCCTGAGCATGGAGACACTTGTCCTCTGAATCATCTAGCTTCTTCCCACTTGTATTGTAAATTCAAATAACTCTGCAAAGAGATGCTGGCTTCACTTCCTCTGGTAATGGATAATTGAGCCCAATATTATTATATCACCAGCCTCTGTGATTTCCAAACAGCCTTAACAGGTTTCACTGTATATAGTTGAACCGGGAACGGTCCTTTTTGAAAATTAGCATGTTCAATCAAACTCCAACCAGCTTTCCTTTTCAAAGCATCTGTTGTCATTTCAAATTCATGAACCACTTTAGCTCTGTCTACAGTGTCAATTGGCTTTTGAGCTATCAATTCTTAGTATGTAGCAATGTGTTCTATTGAATGTTAGTAAAAGACAATCTCAGGCTTTGATAGCTCATCAGTGTTTTGATTAATCCACCCTTCAGAATCTATTTTGTCATGTGCTTCTGAGTTAGAGTCAGCAACATCCTTTCTTATAAAATAGGGAGATACTGTTTAGAAGAAACTAGTACTACATTTATTATTCTGTCTCCCAAAGGAAAAAAATGTAACCTTTAGATGAAAGAGACAAGAAGTAGAGGTGGCGTTTGCCCTCAATGACAGCAATAAAGGCAGAGGCAGGCAGATCTCTGTGAGTTTAAGGCCCTTCTAGTCTATGTGGTGAGTTCCAGGGTAGCAAGGCCTACCTCCAAAATACTACCTGAAAAACAAAAAGTGAGAGGACAGACAAAAGTTCAGTATCCAGTTAAAATTGTTTGAGTCAAAAGATACAATTTTTGCAGTCAAAGATCAAAGACAAAATATTTTCATTTACAAATAGTCAGTTAAGAAACTGAATTGTAATAATCCAAATTATACAAATAATATCTCTTTTTGATAACTTTATTTATAAAGGTTACTCACCTAGGAAGAAGCATTCTGTGCAGTATCAGTCTGTGCTCCTCTCTAGCTTTGTCACTGAGGAATTTGATTCTCACTGTGTAGACTTACAGACAAGTTTGGATTTTATATTTCAGGCTATGTAGCCCTGGAAACTGTAGTTCAGATTATGATGGAAATTAATCCAAGCATTTCAATTTGAAACACATTTATGTATGTTTTAATGGTGAGCCTTTTACATGCATAGTTAACTGATTAATTTATTTAGTTCATTAACCATAAAGTCTGCCATCATTTCTCCTCAATCTTTCAATGTTTATTCGATGCACTTTGCATATTTTTCCAACATAGTCTTAGATAGAGTGGAAAGAATTCAAGACTTAAGGAAAAGTTTAAATACTGTGAATGAAATGGAAGAGATACGAGAATTTAAAACCATGCCTACCACCCATGGCAGGAGAAGTCAAAGAACCCACAGGAGTGAAGAATCAGCCTGCCTCCATTTTAGGCTTAAAAGAAATCTTATAGTAAAGACAAAGTATGTTCATCCTGTCTATGATTAAATCTATGATTTTCAGGATTGGAGTATATCTCACGTGTAACCTAACTACAAATGGTTCTGTACTGCTTGTTCCAGTAATGGCAATCATGTCTTTGTTTCAAAAATTTAATTAACCATCTCGAAACTCTACCATTGTTTAAAAAGGGTTGGTATGACTACTGTACTATGACTACCATTGTTTTGACCACCTTCAATCATTATCTTTCTTTCAGGATGTTGTTATGACTAACTTCTTATGCTTGTGTTCAGCTCCCCATTTATCTTATCCTCCAAATCCCCCATTTGGAAACCCTTTACCCCTGAGCTGTAAAAACCTTGTCTTCCTCATATTCAATGTTGACCTCTTGAACCCTGCTTTAGTGGGAGGCAGCCCACTAAATTTAGACATACATAAATAAAAATTTTAATTTAATTAATTGCTTATTTTAATTAACTTGGCCAAGATGATTTGGATTTGTGGTGTTTCTCCTCCCATCTTTGGGATTAACAATGGAATTCCATTACTGCCATTTTCCTAAACCATCATATTTTCCACCTGTATTCTAAGTACCTATCCTTATACCTGTAGGTAACTATAATTCTGACTCCTCACCATGAAGCTTCTTATTTTGCAACAGATATAGACTATTACAAAGACACAAGACTAGTCAAACACAGAAAATAAATAACTGTGGGAAATCCAGCCTCAATTCATATGTACATCTTCCAGATGACCCTTGCTACATCTAAGGCTAAGAAACATGCTGGAAAAGGGAGAAGAAAGGATGCAGGAGTCACAATGCCAGGACATTGTCAATAAGGATGCTACATACCCAGAAAATGCCAATAATATGTTTGAGTAACCACATGCCAGATGACTTTTGATTATGGATGACAGAAATTTCATAAGGCCATAATTCTAGATGAAGGATTACAGGCAACGATAGCCCCTGGAACAGAAAGAATTAATTGCTTTTAGGGATCAGCATCCTGATAGGAGATACACACACACACACACACACACACACACACACAATACACAACACACACATACACACATCTACTATAATATATAACCACATATGTATACATATAACACACAATTATAGTAAGGAATAATTATAAGTGTATGTATGTCTAAAATAATAATGAAAGAAGAAAAGAACAAGAATTGAGGAGCATTTTCAATCTCATTTTTACCACAAATATAGTAAGCCAAATCACTACATCATAGTTTGGTTATGGGAAAGGATTTTATTGTAGCTATGAGAAGATAGCTGGAGGCATCTGGAAGGGTCCAGAGCAGAGAGAGAAAGTCGTAGACTGAACATGGCCAACAGAGTGGACCTGGCCATGGGAGAAGCAGGAGCAGAATAGAGCAGAGAGCAAGAGTGAAAATGAGAGAGAGAGAGAGAGAGAGAGAGAGAGAGAGAGAGAGAGAGAGAGAGAGAGAAAACTAAAAAGAAGACAAAGAGAGTGGGGCAAAAGGAGAACAGCAAAATAGCAGGGTTATAAGGAGAACAGTATCTGGAGGCAGGAAAACCCATGAACTGGGGGAGCTAAGGGTAAAGGAAGAGATAAGAGAAGCTAGGATGATAGCATAGGCTCAGAAATCTGTAACAAGTACTTCTGATTTTGAGGAAACCTGGAGGCCAGCATAGGCTTTGGTATGCAAATAGTCAGTAGAGAAAGCCATTTGTTCTTTCTTCCAGAGGTATGGAAAATAGCTCCTTTTGGTAGATGGGAACTGGTTTCACAAGTTCCTGGGGAATTCTTGTTCTTCTCTAACTTCTAGTATTTGGGGAAATGGAGTTTCTTTTCAACTTGACTATTTCCATGTGCTTTTTGTCAGAAAATGGCATGCATGACTCGTTTGTATAGATTAAACAAAAACAAAACAAAACAATGAATTGTCTTTCTTTTTTTATTTGTGGTGCTCAAAACTGAACCAAGGGCTTCATCCTTGCCAAACAAACAAACAACTCTGATCATTGAGCTAAACACCTATTCTCAAAGATTTTTATTCCTAAAAAATCACTTGAAGTGGCTTTACTACTGACTCAATGAATTAGTTATTATTGGATACTTTAAGAAAAGTTACCTGAAATAATTTTCAAAAACAAAACAAAACAAATAACATAATGAGCTGTTGAGTTGTGTGCCCAATAAAGATTTTTCACTTGTAATATTAATAATGATTAATGTTATGTTTCCAAAATTTCATCTTCAGTTATGCATGGCTTGTATTTGATTAATTAATTCCATTATTTAAAAATAATTATGTCACATTAGCAGTGAAAGCCCATTAAGGGAAAACTATTTCCACTGGTCAAGAGAATGAAATGTCTGGCCTGGGTGGATATCTAGCATTCCAGTTACATAGGTTAATGATGTGGCTAGGGCCCACCCCTCAGGAAGGTGGGATGACCCCTAGGAAGGCAGGTTTACCATAAGCCACCATAAAGTTTGCCCATAAGTGAGGCAATTTGTATTCATTTTTAGAATTCCACCCCTCCCCCAACCTTACCTTTTAATGATCCATCAATTCTTTGGGTTTGCCTCCTTTATGAGCCCTGACTCAGAAACGTGTAAGTTTTCTCTTTCTTCTCTTCTGTCTATTTCTTTCAAATGATGCCCAGAGCTCAAGTTTGCTTTCTGGTACTTTAAGCATTTTGACTTTTTCTTTAAAGTACTCTTCCCCACAAGATGGCTATGTGTGTGCTATGTGGCTGATCTCATATATGTGAGAGTCAATTAGCATAGCCTTTTCTTTTTCTTTGTCTCCTTCTTCTGGGCAGCTGCCTGCCCTAAGTGTTTTCTTTGAAATGTCAATAAAATTGTCCTGGAGATTCCATTGAGTCCTTTCTTAAATTCTTTTACTAATGAAACCCAGAATACCAAGAGGAGACCCCATATAACAAGAAACACAAAAGACCCAGAGACTGAAGGTCATAAAAGCAAAGCAGCCAGCCACTAATTCTTACCTCTACATCAAGCTAAAAGGGCTGATCCAGCAGCTCTCTCCAATTTTCAGACTGTAACTTCTTCTCACCATGCTGTAGACTGAATGCTCTTATCTTCAGTGTGGCTGGAGAATGAAGGCCTCATACTGACTACTTGTTCCTGTCTTTTATACCCTTCTAGTGTTGAGCTTAAAGGTGTGAGCTAGAATTCTCTTTTAGATTGATTCAATGTTGTGTAGATCTGGGTGGCCTAGGATTCATAGAGATCTGTCTTTCACTTCATCCCGAGTCCTAGGATTAAAGGTGTGTACTACTACCTCCTAGCTTGTGGCTGCTGGGATTAAAGGTATGTATCACCACCACCTGATCTTTATAGCTTGAGGCTGACTTGCCTTTCTGAATCCTCAGTCTAGCTTTAATAAATCATAAATAATATATCACTACAACCTCAAGAAGACACATTGATTCCCTCTGATCATTTGTATTCTTCTGTGGTCTAGCCTATGTTTTCTAAAACTGTCTTAAGAAGAAATATCTCTAAATTCTTGGAAAAAAGCTTATTGACATCATTTAGTTTTTGAAAACTATTAAGTGAAGCTTGGATCTTGAGATCTTTCAAAAATATTTGTGGAATAAATTGTACATACAACCCTTTGTTCAAGGAGGAGAGGGAGAGAGAACTGGGAATGGCATGTAAAAGAAGCTTTTTACTAATTTAAAATTGGCCTAATTACAATTATAAAAATAAATAAATAGCTTTTCTATATAAATGAATAATAATAAAATAGAAACTGAGTCACAAGTAAACGCATGATCATCCACTGTTGAGCAGATATTTGAGTTCACAGAGTTAAGTAAATTACAACATGTACACAAAAAAGAAAACTCATTAACTATTATTTTTACTTTAAAAAATTTCCAATTTTAACATTAAGTCTTTGCATTTTGAGGGCAATTCTGATTGAGTGAAGCTTGGATTTGGAGATCATTCAGAAAGATGTGTGGGATCAATTGAACACCGAACACCTTTTGTACATCAGAGAACTCATTAACTACTATTTCATACATATTTTTATTTCTACTTTACTTATATTTTAACATTTAGTCTTTAAAATTTTAAGTTACTATTTTAGACCTTTAGTTCCATTCCATAATTATCCACTGAAAGCTATTATTTTTAAAAGTTCTGTTTGTTTTTACAGAAAGCTAAGTATAAGTTGTTTTCTTCTTGTATCCCTATTTTCCTGAATGTTCCCCATATTTATAAGGAATACGAAGATGAAAATAAAATCCAAGAACTACAAAAAGGCATTTATTGCAACTCTCTTTCTACAATGTGTCAATTCCCCAGAGTAAGCAACAACTATATTGGAAAATCAATTCCTATTCTTACAAAGATAATTTAAAATAGTTAGGTGTTTTTAAATTCTCAGCCAGAAATAAAGTAAGCCTTTAAGAAACCAAGACAAGTTATAGTCTAATAAGGACTTGTAAGGTTATTTTTTTAAGTAAAAAATCATGTAAAAGACACAAGTTTTGTGTTTTCTCTATCTGTCATGTCTCATCCAATTAACATGGACATGAAGTAGTTGAAAATAAGGATTTCTGAGTTCAAATAAAGACACAATTTAATTTCAAGATAGACTTATTTTGGCTTTAAAATATCAATAAGCAACAGACTTAGCTCAAGTATAGAATGTATGTAAGTAAAGAACTATGTGCTTTGTCAAAAGTGACTTTAAATTCAGATGCATCCACACCCCCTTGTGGCATTGGTTCAGGAGAGTTGCTGGTCCCACTTCCCCTTGTCTGCTGTAGGAATACTGGCCTGAGCCCAGAAAATAGTCCCAGAGGAGTCTCTGGCTCTTCACTACCATCCAGTCCCAGATCCAGGTTCTTGAGTTGGCTCACTCTAACTCCCACCCCATCTATGAGTTTCTGGAAGAAGTCCTAGGGAAATATAGCTATAGGATCTGCATGACTCTGACCCACAGCAGGATATCTGGATGAGTCTTCATGAGGGTTCCATCTCAAAGGTGTAGCAGAAGCCTTGAACCAAGGATTCATTGAAATGAAAACTGTTCGGATAAAAGGGTATACTGAATGGTATATTGTAGCACCCAGTGCCACAGTGACAAATGAGTGTGTGAGGGAGAGGCAGGAAAGATAGAGAAGGTGAGTGATATAAGGACAGCAACAGGTGTGACTGGTATGAGAGAAGGATTCATTGATAGAGAAACAGCAGGTTCTTGCCGAGAGGTGTCAGTGAAATGTGTCTTTTGGTTTTTATCTTAACTTTTATTTACTTTTTAATTTTCTTTTGGAGGGGAGGTTATAAGGGTGATGGACAGAAGGACTGAAAAATGAGTGGAATTGGGGTGCATGATGTAAAATTCCCAAAGAATCAATAAAATTTAAGTTAGAAACAAATGCTTGGAAATGCTCACATCTGACCAATATATGTTCTGCTCTTTCTTCTAGGACGCCCTCTCATCCTAAATTGATTTTTGTTATACTTACTCTCATTAAAATTCTCCCTTAAATCTTCCTCTTTGATAATTTCATTTGCCTTTGAGTTATCTTCATAACACCTTGCCGTTAAAAGTAAGAATGTGATATATTTAGCATACCTACAGCTACTCAGTCCTGCTGGGAACCTACACTGACTCCCTGAGTCTGACAAGAAAGCCACTCTTCCACGTGCTTTGTATGTTTTCAGTGTACTTGGTTTGGTTTGCTTTGAAAGTGGAGGATGGTTGATTTCAGAATCTGGGTAAGAAAGGCCTGCTTCAATGACATCCACTTCCCGTTTCTGAAATAGTGTATAATATACACATTCCTTTGGAACCTCTCCCACTTTTTCTTCAGAGTGCAGTATAATCATCACCAGGAATTACAAGTTAGTCTTCTTATAAATGCTATATAAGACATCATCAGATTAGGTGTCTGAACTGCTTGCCTGAAGGCTGCTTTCCTTAGGCTAGAAGTGGAAAGTATATGAAATCAGGATCTGGTGTGTGTGTGTGTGTGTGTGTGTGTGTGTGTTTGGAGAGGACACCAATAACAGTGGGTGGTTGAGAGAATATTTCAATCATGCTACACTTTATTACTTCATAACGTAGTGTGAACTTGCACTGGGTATTTTATTCACTTCTTGGTTATTATGAAACTGCCACTTCAAAGTGTCCTATCTAAAAAATAATAATGTTTGCCAACTGACTTGGTTAGCACCTGTCACTGACTTGCAGTGCAGAGAAATAGTTTTAATAAAACTTTCACAGGCAGAGGAGAAGCACCTCGCCTTTGTCCAGTGAGGGATGGTGGCATTTTGGTTCACCGACACAGTGAGCTTGTCTCCATTTAGCATGCAGTGTCCTCAAAGGCATAATTGAGTTTGCTCACTATCAGCAAGCTGTTTCTGCCATCTCTTGGGAATTTAAACCTCTGGTGTAAAACCTAAAGTTAATTCTTAGCTCAGATATGATTTCTTATTTCTTGATTTCAGCACAATTGCCAAGTGTAATAGAAATTTATTTCAATATTGCTGTAAAGTTTGTAGCATGGGTGGGTGAATGACACTTTCAGATTTTACTTAAATAACCCTGAAACTTCACACACTAAGAAAGCAAGTTTATCTTTTACAAAGATAGGAATTGTTATTAGGAATCAACCTAGAGATGGAAGAGGTCATCAAGAAATGGGGAAAGAAATACAAAGGAAATGGCCTGTTTTTGCCTACTATCTGTTGTTTTTGTACCGAGCAATGAATGTGTCATCTGCATTAAAGGCTGTTACCAATGGTCAGGGTTTCTTTTCCTTATCTTTATTTAGATTACTCACACCGAGTTGGAACAAATGTTCTGAAATGTCAGCTGGTAGATAGTGTGTTACTGAAAGTGAAGATTCTTGGGTGATGATGTCACTGTGTGACCTGTAACTTCTCCTTCTCCTTCTCATGATTGGTTTCCATTTGGCATGTCTATTTGATAAGGCTTGTTTCTTTGTTTTCTTTATATATCATGTAAGTTTTGAAAATATGTATATGTGTTTGGGGGTGTGCAGATTATGAGGCAGAAACTGGTTAGCATACAAGAGAGATACATTCTATTTTCTTTTCTCCTTAAATTTAGCATTTTCCTTCTCCTATAGGTAATGTAGTACATTATTATTTGACTTGGAATAAATTTATTTTAAAACTATTTTACATTGCCCCATGCTAATAAGATATTGCTGTGCTTCTGCCATTAAAATAATGTTTAAAGCGAGGAAAATTATTTATTTATTTTATGTGTCTTTGTGTGTTTAAGATACCCCACAATCATGCAGGAGGCAATGGACATCAAAAGAAATATCAAATCCCCTGGTACCAGAGTTACAGATGGATGTGCATTGCCATTTGGGTGTTGGGAACCAAACCCAGGTCCTCTGCAAACAAAGGTTAGAGCTCTAGATTGCTGATTCATCTCTGCAGACTGGAAATTTATTTTCTCATGGTTTAGAGTAACAGTTTCAATCCTGTTGGAATTCAAGAACTGTGAAGGTGTCATCAGACAATCTACAATGTATATGGCAGGACAACCTACTGTGTATGTGGCAGTTTTTGTGGACTTTAAGAATGATGACTCTGGATATAAGCCAGATAGATGGCCAGTGGGTAAAGGCTCTTGCTGTGAAGGAGAAGACTTTGGTTAAAGGAGAAGACTGTCTCCAGAAAGGTTTCCTCTGACCTCCACACATGCACTAGAACAGCCACTCCTGACCCATGATGAAAATGAATAATTTTAATAAAAATATTTTTAAAGAATGATGACTCTATAAACAGAGTGCAAAATTCAAACTTTTTTGATTGACTCCTTGACATCTTTGACAAGATAAACTTTTCTTTGTTTCTTAGTAGTAAGAATGAACTAATAATGATAACAGAATAAAACTATAGGCTATTTAATGGAAATAATTTAATGAATGTCATGAAACATATGAAAACACTTAGAAGAGGGTTTACATGTTAGCTTACTGCTCCTGCTATAACACATTTTTGCAAATGAACTAACACAAATTCATTGCATTGTTGTTTTGTATCCAGAAGATGAAATCAAGGCACAGTAGCATTGCATTTTCTGCTGGTGGCTCACAGGGAAAATCCGTTTCCTTGTCACTCATCTCCAGCTGAGGTAGCTGATTGACTGGTCCTTTCTCATTTCTTAAGTAAGCAAAGACTGGTCTAAGCATCCTTTATTGCTGACTTCCACCTCCACATTATCATGGTTAACCAGACCCACCTAGGTTATACAAGATAAGCTCCTAGCTCTAAGCCTAGATTTTTTAATCTCAACTTAGACTTACCAAATCACACCTGCCAGAGAATTTGTCCTGGGCATTTTGGGTGGTGCAGTTATTCTCATATCTAGTAAGATATTTTTAAAATGTAACTACTGCTAAAAGATTTTGAGAATAACTGTAAGTGAACTTTTTTTTCTGGGAAGGCTCATAGACTTCATGAATTGAAGATAGAAAAAATAACCATTTCTAGAAATGGAATACATGTATTAGAAAATAGGGTTTATGCATTAGATTGAATACTAAAAATCTACAGTGATATTTCCTCTTTTAGACTCTCCTAATTGGAGAATTGCCAAATGTAATTGTTTTCTGTTCAGTTGTCACCATTACAACTAGGAGGAAAATGACAAAGATTATCCATCTCCATCAAACAATATTGAATATCTGTTTGTTTTGTTAAATTCCATAATCAAAATGGTTCCAAAAAGGAAAGACAGGAAAATAACATGTGTCTAATATTTCAGCTATCCTGTCATATGTTCTCTTGCCTATTTTCTTCTCACTAAAAGTCACTTATGATTCAGAAATGATAGTTTTAATTTTACAGACAAAAAATCCTCAACTTAGATTGAGCACATTAGTGAAATTAACATAGCGAAGGGGGAGGGTACCATAGTGACTGGCTGAAGTGAAAGTAGTGACTGGCTTGTCTTTTTCATTCAGAAATCCTGCTGTTCTTTTTATATTTTATTGTTTCCTGTAAACAGCAGCTTATGTTGGCTTCCCATCTGTGTCTTCACATCTGTCATCAAGCATTGCTTACTCACCATATAATGTCTAATTTATAATGTAAGCACATGAAGTATAATACAACACTGTGGACAGTTGTGACATCATTTCCTAATGTCCCATTAAAGTCAGCAGAAACTACTATTTTAAGATCACATAGTATTTTCCACTCAGTAGCTAGCATATTTATAATTTTCAGTCAATGCATGTTTTCAATTTCACACTATGCGATTCTGAACTAACAATTTCAGGCCAGTGATATTTGTCTTTGTCTCCCTCTTAATGAACTGAATGTTTCCAAAAAGCATTTAGTAATATAATTTCTTTCCTTGGAAAGATAAAGCCATTTCCTCTGCAGATAATATTCTCAATATCCTAAAGAGATTAGAATCAGTTGGGGGTGACTCACAAGAGTGATTAAGATCAGTTTGATCAATCTTAGCAATTGGTTCTCATCAACACAAAATTTTACTCATGAGTCTTTTCCCTTCTAGATCCGCTTTCTTTCTCTTATTCATGTTGAATTATCACCATTTTCTAATATTTCAAGAAGGTAGATTATGAGCAACTCAAGAGCAATGCTTGTATTTCCTAGTTTTGCTCCACAGGGAACACAGTAGCTTCATTTCTTCTTGGGATAAGCACATAGCAGATGTATCTTTAAAAAAATTAGCCAGAGCTGTTTACTTTCTTCTCATAAAGACTCTAGCTTTGTGACAAATACCTTCACATGTTAAATCATAGTGTGGTGTCACTCAAAGATGTAGAGCTTTTCTTCTTGTGTTTCTTTCTATTCTCTATGCCTTACCACCTCTCACAGAAGAGCCAAGGCCCACACAGTTCCTAGAAATGAAAATCACCCCTTTCATGTGTTTAAGTTATGGTAAGGAAATTTCATTGGTGAAAAGTTCCAAGTTACTTTGTACATAATTTGTAGGCAGATCAACAAAACTTTAAATGGTACAGTGAACAAAAGCAGTACACACAAAAATAGATCTTAAAATTGGGAATGTGCCTTATCCTTGTGTGAACTGGTATTCCTTCATTATATATTAGCTCTTATAATATATACAGACAGATATATCTGACTTATTCATAGTTCCAGTCTACCAGAGTACATTTTGGAATCACTGTATAATTGACTTAAATTGTAATGACAGGGATAATATGCTGTCTTTGGTCATAATTTTTGGCATTTCTTCTTTGAGCTCATTACATGGGGAAGCAATGATTTAAATATTATTTTGGACAAGAGCAGAATACCATTGCTAATGTTCATAAGCATGACAGAATTTTCTCTGGAAAAGTATTTTCATGGAGAAAATACAGAAGCCAGAATGGGATGGTATAAACATGGTAAATGGTGTTTAAGCTTTGTGACCAGAAGGAGGTATGTGTTTAAGTCAATTAATGAGGCATTTGTGTTATGAAATAAACAAGTTATCTTAATATTTTATGTTATTTTTATATTAGATCCTTTTCTCTCCTTAATTAGGGAAAATTTTTCACTTTTTACCCTTTGATCATTTTAATGTTTGATTGCTATGGGCTTACTACCATATAGCATATTTGCCAAAAGTTTGATGCTTATTAAGTGAAATGGTCCTTATGGAAGACAACCTAACAGGACTATATGATTTGAGACTTGTATGGAGATAATTATTTAAAGGAAAGTGTCAACCAAAAGATGGGGAAATATATTTTTCTCTGACTTCATACTTCTTAGGCACCTCTGCCACTTCTCAGGTGGTAAAGTATCACTGAGTTTCTGCTCAGTTTCAACAACTTGACATGAATATTTCCCAAGTGGAAGTCTAACCTTTCCTTTCTGTAACAAGGAGATAAACAGTTCTGAATCCTTTTACTGTGTTAGCCTTCACTGTTTTCTGAAAAAGAATCCGTTGTTTTCTAATGAGAGACAGAAATGGAGTGGATCTGGATACATGTGGAGGTGGGGAAGAACTGGACGGAGTAGAGGGAGGAGAAACTTCAATCAGGATATATTGTAATCAGAATCTATTTTTGATAAGAAGGGAAAAGAAGTGAGGTCACAGGGCAAGTGTCATACTTAACTTCAGCTATCAACATGAAACAATCAAGAGTCATTTGGGAAGAGGGGAAAACTCAACTGAGGAATTGTCTCAATGAGACAGACAGTCTTATGATCATGTCTGTTAGATATTTTATAATTATTTGCTAATTGATGTAGAAGGGCACATCTCACTGTTGATGGTGCCATCCCTAGGCAAATGGTTCTGAGGTGATTAAGAAAGATAGTATAATAAGCATAATAAGAAAAAGATAGATAGATAGATAGATAGATAGATACTTCCTGCCTTTTTTCTACTGATCTTCTTTATTCACAAACACCTTTAAAATATTGTGCTATACTGAATCTTAAGTAGGCTTGGTTCATTTTAAGCTTGCTTTGTTCTCTTGACATTGTGGCTCTTTTTAAAATTATATAAGGCTTATAGCATCATCAACAACATTTCTATAGACCATTAAACATTCTGAATTCATCACAAAGCTCTTGTCATCGGCATTAATTTAAGTGTTTTCTTTTTTTTTCCTCACTGGAGTAATTTGTGATTATATAAACACAAGGTTTATAGCATTATGTCCTTTTTAGGTTATCAACATTCTTTTTTTCCCTACATTTTTTATTTAAATTAGAAATAAGATTGTTTTACATGTCAATCCCAGTTCCCTCTCCCTCCCCTCATCCCCTGTCCCCCATTCACACCCTACTTATCCCATATCATTTCTGCTCCCCAGGAGAGTGAGGTCTTCCATGGGGATCTTCAGAGTCTGTCATATACTTTGGGATAGGCCCTAGGCTTTCCCCTGTGTGTCTAGGCTGTGTGTCTAGGAGCATCCCTCTATGTGAAATGGGCTCCTGAAGTCCATTCCTGTGCTATGGATAAGTACTGATCTACTACAAGAAGCACCATAGATTTCTGAAGCCTCCTCACTGACACCCACATTTATGGATAGTTTCTGGATCAGTTCCATGCTGGTTTCCCAGTGTTCAGTCTGGGGGCAAAGAGCTCCCACTTGTTCAGGTCAGCTGTTTCTGTGGGTTTCACTAGCGTGGTCTTGACCCCTTTGCTCATCACTCCTCCTTCTCTGAAACTAGATTCCAGTTCAGTTCAGTGTTTAGCTTTTGGTATCTTCTTCCACTTCCATCAGCTGCTGGATGAAGGCTCTAGGATGGCATATAAGTTAGTCATCAATCTCATTATCAGGGGCGGGTATTTAAGGTAGGTTCTCCACTGTTGCTTAGATGGTTAGTTGGTGTCATCCTTGTAGAACTCTGTACATTTCCCTAGTGCCTGATTTCTCTTTAATCATATACTGGCTCCCTCTCTAATGTATCTCTTATTTTGCTTCTCTATTCTTAAGATCCAGGGTAATACAAATATTTATTGGAATTGGTTATTATTAGGGAGCTATCTATTATTCATTATTGACTGAGTTGTGCAAGGTTTACGAATTTGTGGGTGAAAGACAAGTAGACTTGACATATGGTCAATGGAGTACTTAGAAATGATCAATAACCAGTTCTCCAGAGGTGGAAAAAGAACATTGTGCACCATTTACTGAATTCCTCCTAGGGATTCTCCCACATGGCCTATTTCAAGCCAGCAGCTTAATATCTCTTGTCAGGGAGAATGGAAAGGATCTGCTCCGGTGACTCTTGGGAGTTGGTGTGACTTGGCTCTAGTACACCTGTTTTAGACACTGCTTTCATGCCCAGTACTCCCTCAGTCTGGAGTCCTGTACCCAGAAGTGGAAACTTTGGATTGCTTTAGCTGTTGTATATGACATTTTGGTGTTAATATGTATATTTATTAGTAAGTGTTCTCAGATAATTTTTGTCATCTGTTTTACACATTATACATTGACTTATTATAGAAAAGGGGTTTATAATTCTTTGTATTTGTCACTATTGTTTTCTTTCCTTTCAATGGTACTATTTGGAAATGTTTTGTCATACCAATATTGAGCTTTGTTTATTTTGATTTTATGAATGTGTAATCCACACTGAAAATTTTTCTATTGCTATATTGCATTTCCTGCTTTTTCTTAAAGTTTATGATTATATTTTGTAGCTATCACTATTTTTCAACATCTTCCAATGGGCTCACTCTTTTCACCTCCCTCTCACTCTCCTTCCTGTCTCTTCTGCTTTCTGTATCTCCATCTCCTTCCCTTGTGTATGACCTCACTTTTGCGTTCTTGCCTCTCTCTCTCTCTCTCTCTCTCTCTCTCTCTCTCTCCACTATAATCACATGCACACAATAGCACATGCCCACAGACAAACATTTTATCATTGCTCCATCAAAAATTATAAGGCCCACAATAGCAAAGAAAATGGGGATATGATGGAATATCTCCATTAGTTCCATTGTTCCTCATCAAGTTTCTGCCTAAAATGGTCCTGACATTCTGTGATTACCTTTTATCATCATTGGCGGAATGATATCTTTTTCCAGGATTTGTGTTGCCTACTTTTTATTATCTAACATTTGTGTCACTATTGGTATACAAACACATACATGCACAAAGAGAGACGGGATAGTGATGGAGGGAGGGAAGAAGAGGACAGATAGAAAGCACTTACCAAGTCTATTTAGTGTTTCTCATATGTCTTTTTTTGCCTAAAAAGGACAAACTTCACTGCAACTTCTCAGGAACATAGCCCAGGAACTTGAACCACCCAGGTCCAGACCCCACACATTAAGGGACCTATCCCATCCTGCTCTTCCTGGATTGGAAGGGAACTCCCTATTTGTAAACTAAGCTAGAAGTCCCCTTCTGTATTCAGCAGGCCACTTCATTCAGTAGTAAGCTGGGAATGAGAAAGAAACTTGGACAAACTGTCATGTTGAAAAGTGGAACTCTAACTATGGTGTATCTGCACTAGTTGTAGAGCTCTTCTGTAAGAGATGGCACGTGCTATAGGCTTTGGACTGAACCCAGTCTTGTGTCAAGTAATGGCCAGAAAGAATCAACGTACTTTTCATTACTATGCTTTAGTCATCACATTGGTGTAGGGACAAGGATGCTATTCAGTATCATATCCACTGGGAAGAGACAAATCTAAAGAAGATTGGAGACATGTGAGGATCACATCTAGCAGTTCTTAGTGGTTAAAATAAGCTAATAAGGTGAATAAAGAGGGTGACATCAAGGAAAGAAAGTTGTCCAGTAGTCAGGAGAGTCTCCTATAAGTTTACACACAGAGAGAGCACAATACCATGTGGACCATAGTGATGAGTGTGGGGATGATTATAGAATGGGTCAGGATGATCAGGTCACAGAGGAGCTTGAGTCAGATTGAAGAATAAGCTGTACCTTTAACATCCTTGGCCATGCTTTGTGTGGTACACTTTGATTTGGAGACATATGAAAGCACTATGACTTTTTTATAGGACAAAAAAATACATACTGAAAATGCTACTGCTGTACAGGAGAAAACACAGCCATCTGATGGCTCAAGTGTTCACTGGGACTCTCAGAAGTCCCATAGTCTTGGCTATACTAGCCATATATACTAGCCATATATACCATTTAACAAAACTTGAAATGGACATTATATTAAAAAATAGATTCAGAGAGCTCTGTTGATTCATTGACTCAAGAGACTGTGGTTTTGGATGTTAAGCATCAATCTCCTTCATTCTTACCTAGGCACCTTCATGGAACCAGGATTTCATGATTCATTGGATCAAGACTAGTCTATCTTGTATATGTCTGTTTCAGTAGCCAGGAATCTGGATTGTTGGTTGGATGCAAACTGCTAGAAGATCTAGTTAGTAACTGACTGGATTATGAAGGAAGCAGGCTGAGCAACAGTGGGTGAACATGCATTTGCAGAACTCAAAATCTCATGGAATGTATATTAAATATGTAAAAATATATTTAAGTTAAAAAATCTATT